>NC_044913.1:30953515-31228515 GCF_001633185.2 Quercus lobata
AGAACAAAGAACCTAAAACAAAATTGGAAAAGAAAAATAAATTCATATTTTTCCTCTGCCAAGTTACAATTTACTCAATATTTTGTAGTCTAAATTCTAAGAATGCATCTTACAATCTTAGCCACCAAATTTCCACTATGGAAGTTTCAAGTGTGTAATGGTCGTAAGCATTATAATGTCAAGAGATTTTTTTTTTTTTTTAAATAATTAAAAGCACATAGTTCTTGTAATTCAAATGGTTTTATTTTTTGATAAGTTGTAATTCAAGTGGTTCTTTAGAAAATTATACTAAACCGATGTCCAAAGTTGAAGCACATACATGCTAGAGGAATTGCATCTAAAATCTCATCTTTAAAAAATTTAAACGCATCAAGCAATTTGTATATTTTTTGTTTTCTTAACTTTTTACATCAGACTATTAGAGAATAGAGGTAAATTTCTTCTTTACACCAAAGGTCCGTTTGGATTGAGCTTATTGTGTCGTGGGACCCATAAATAGTGCGTGAACAGTGCGTAAACAGTGCGTGAACAGTATTTTTTGTCCTCTGCACAGTACTTTTACTGTTCACGTGCAGAGGAAAAAAAAAAAAAAAAAGTAGGAAAACGTAGAGCTGAAACGCAAGTTTCAGCTCTACCCAAACGGGCACCAAGTATAGACATTTCCTTCACTTTAGATAGACTATTAATTCTACTTTAATTACTTATCAAAAAGAACTTTGAAAGAAAAACACTTCCATTTCTGCACAAACAACATCAAAAAAAAATTTCACTACGAACTACTTTCTATTCTTCTCAAATAGCACTTGGATTTACATATCCAAAAATTGGGTTTTATTAAATACTCCAGAATATTTATTAAAAAAAAAAAAAAAACAAAAGCAAAACTCAGTAAATAATTAATTATTTTCATTCATATACCAAAGCAAAAATACCAAAATAACCTTCTAAAATATAAGCCTTTTTCTGTTCTTCATGAGCAAAATTCTAGCAATGCAAAACAGCTACCAGTTCAACTTCTAGAGGATTTTCAAATTGTCTTTTTTTTGCATAGCAATCATTGGGAGAAACACTGAATTTCTATAACGGCACCCACTCCGACAGCTCCCAACTACTAAAAATATCTTCCTGTAGTGGTTAATTGTGCATTGTACCCCGGTTTTCTGCACTATTTTATTGCTGATGAACTGACAGAATTCGTCCAAAAGCAAACTAAATTTCAGTTATTGAAAACAACTGAAATAAAAAATTTATTCAATTCGAAATGAATCTGTTTTGACTGCCAAATGTATATTGAACAATATATAAGAAAACCTTGAATAAAAAAAATTACATTAGCTCACATTTAAAAAAACAAAGGTTGACTTTTGAATCCAAAATCTTCTCAACTACATTACCACCAACAAATCATTTCACTTGTCCTTACTAAATTTTCTTGCAAATACGTAAATTGACTGCTTACAAATAAAGAAAATATACATTGTTACACCTCTGTGATATAGAAGACACAATAACCAACGTCTTGAATTATTCTTGTTACAGTACAACGTTATGGGAAAACAATGCACTTCAAAACACTAAACTAAGTGGCATAATCTTTAATGGGACGTTGTAGGCATCAAGAACAATTATAAAAATATGAAGAATGGAAGTATTTGCCTATTTTAAAAATACTAAACATTGATATATGAAATAGCAAATGAGTTCCACTAACCATTACATATATCATGAATTCCATCCAACACATGATAGACATTATTAATTTCGCCAACTTTGAAAGCAAAACAATATATATATATATATATATGATTTCTACTTTGATTTTAGTTTAATTTTTTAGTTTTGTTTTAGACCTACTATCATACAGTATATCTTCAATTTGTTATGCCTTCCAAAAAGAAAAATAAGAATAATATTATTACATCAAAACCAAAATAATCAGATTGGCTAAAGAAACAATATATATATTTTAAATCTTAAAGTTGAAGATAATAATTCTTTACTACAAATTGGCAGGACTGATACATACAAATATTTATGCATGTGCACATTTATATACCTTGCTGCCCCTTTTTTAACCATGCCAAAATTCCAATGAGATAATTATGATAAAGCTTTAATCATCTCAAAACAGAATAAAAGTACTTACAGAGCATGCTCTTAAAAAAATTCCAAGGCATAGGTAGGAGCTTTCACTGTGAATTACCTCAAGCTATGTATCCACACCCAATTTTGCATCCCACCTTGGCTGTGGGAAATTTTAGACCAACTCTGTTAAAAAAAAAAAAACTATTCAAGTTCTATTTTTTCAACCCACAAATTAGCAAACAATATTTTTAAAAGGAAATCTTTAAAAGAAAAAACATATTATCACCAAAACTAATCAAAGACGTAAATGTGTTCGCGAAATTGATTTACCAATTGCAATTTCTATAAGCTTTTATTAAAAAGATAAATTGCACATACAAAAGTGACCTATAGAAACTAAAGCAATAGCAATCCAAAACTTACTGCATAAATAAAAACCAAGCATTACAGAAAAATACTTCAAGAAGTAACTAAAAGTAAGGCTTATGATAAAAAAGACTTCTCAATCTAATGGGTCCGAAATTCTTATTTAAATATCCTTGACACAACAAATTCTCTACTGATAATGCAATAGGCTCTTACAATATTAAAAAATAAAAAAGACCAAAACCGAAATATCATATTGTGTTCAATCATAGAAACATTATGGCCTTTTGCTACATCTTTCTAGTATCAACCAAACAAACCATACTTTCTCATCTTGTAGTTTGCAATCGTAGTTTCTGTAAATTATATGACAGAAAACCATGTATTGTAATATCTTTTTCACTTACCGAGATAGCTTACCAATAGATATCAGTTGCTATATAAATTCTATCATCAATGACAGAAGCATTTCTCACTGTTTTATGTTTTTTTATTTAAAAAAGTTATTACCTCACAGCAGGCTTATCTAGGCTCCAAAAACCATACCAAACATAGATAGTTTCAATTTTTAGTAGATTTTATAAATGAGATAACATGCACACACCAAAAAGAAGAAGAAGAAGAAGAAGAAGAAGCTTGTTCTATGTATTAAACTTTCACAACAAAATAACAATATAAAAGTATGGTTCAATATCAATAGTTTGAGATTAAATTTAATCTCCTTGGTGGGCTAACAAACAAAAATTAAAAAAAAGAAACTACAACTACAACTCTTTTTTAATCTATATAATATACCAGTACCACTCCTTCACTGAAGAATTTTATCAATCATATATATATATATATATATATATATACAAATCCTCCCCCCAAAAAAATTCATTAGCATTGCCAAAATCAATGCAATAAACTTTAACATGAAAGAATAAAGAAAACCCATAAAAACCAAAAAATAAAAAACAGCCCACAATCCTTTTCACACTCAAGAACAGGTAGAAACTTTTTATTACCTTGACAATCCTTCCAAATTAACTGTACACTGCCACCAACAATAGCCAAGTTGCTCTCTAAGAAGCTTTCATGTACAAAACCCAACCATCAAATCACAATGAAAGTTGTCAACCACCTGCCAATAAAAAAATCTCAATTATACTTCTGAAAATATCGGAGACTTTCTCTGCAGCCAAACACAACAATAAAAAAGGGGGAAAAAAAGGAAAGAAAACATGCTGAAATAAAGAAATGAAACCTTATTGGAAGCAAATTGAAATCTGAAAAACGAACAAACAATTTAACTGATTCTTAGGTGCAAATTTTAGTCTTGTTATCCAAATTGACTTTTGAAATCAACAATACTTGAACTAAAAGCAATTTGAAAATAAAAGAATTAGTAAAACTAAATAAAAGTTAAAACGATTCACAATTATATTATGCAATTTTGTCGGAAAGGGAGGAAAAGAGTGACCTTGAAGGAGTCAGTGCTTTGGGCTAATAGCATCACTGGGGAAGAGAATAAAAAAGGCCAACAAACATCACTTAAGAATTATATCAAACAGCTTGTGTACATATAAAAAAAAAAACAACACTTAATGAATCATTGTAAAATTCAAATGTAACAAAAAAAAAAAAAACTTCCTAAACACGTATGTATTAGTGAAAGTTCAAAAACGTGTATAAACACCTTTGAACGTTTAGACCCCCAAATTACAACTTAACCAATTCAAGCAATATGTCAAACAACTAGTGTGCGGAAACTTAACATATGCTATAATATGAAATTGGTAAAAACTATCTAAGCCGAAACAAAACACAATCCACAGCAGATAATAAAAATGCAAAGATAGAGAGGAAGGAAGATGCAAACACAAAGACAACACGCGATGTGTTATCGAAGAGGAAACCGAAGCCCTCGGCGTAAAACCTCTCCGCCGCCCTCCAAGCCGTAAACAATCCACTAGAAAATACAGTTGGGATACATGGACAGCAATAGACCCTCCAAGCCTAATCTACCCAGTGCACCTAAGCCCTCCAAGCTTCTTGCTCCAACGAGGTTGCGCCGAACCTTTTCTTTCTAGCTTCCGGATTCCGCTACTAGACCGTAGCATCAACCAATGAAGATTGGTTCCTTCCTAACTGCTTCCCAGAAATCCAAACAGCTGTCTCACAGTGATGATGATGGTGAGAATCAGGTTTGGTATAATGCCTCTCAAGGATTTGACAATGGAGAGGAAGAGAGTTGAGGAATTTGAAGAGACTCTAATGTATAGATTGTGGGTGAATCAATCTTGTTTTTCTTTAGGGTTTCTCTCTCAAAATTCTCTCTGGAAGCTCTCTCACAATCGTGGGTAAAAGGGGTATTTATACTGGAGTGGGAGAGGAATGTGAAACGTCAGGTTTTACAAAACAAGGGTGGCTCGCGGCTTGACCTCGCGGCTTGACTAAGTCGCGAGATCCAGTCGCGAGATAACCGTATGGCCAGTTGTCCTGTTTTGTCCTGTAGTGCTCCAGCTTGCATGACTGTTCACCTTCCAGCATGCTTGGCACGTGTGCTGCGTCTGGCGGCTTGTAGCCGTGAGTCACCCGCGAGTCCCAGCCGCGAGTCTCTGTTTTCTTGCACACTCTTGAGCAATCTTCACTCTATCTCACTCACTACCCTTACATCAAACCCACCTAAATACAGGGTTACTAATTGCTGAATTACAAGCAAATTTGGCACGGAATAAAGCCAATTAGATGGTTGAATAAATTCAACCTTACAATCTCCCCCTTTGGCTATTCCGTGACAAAACCCTAAAACAGACTCTAGACTTAACATGTGAGTTGGGAACAGTTGAACAAAACTCAGTCACACCTAACTCTAGAAGCT
Source organism: Quercus lobata (assembly GCF_001633185.2). NCBI lineage: Eukaryota > Viridiplantae > Streptophyta > Magnoliopsida > Fagales > Fagaceae > Quercus > Quercus lobata. The sequence goes on from NC_044913.1 coordinate 30,958,833, forward strand.
GTGAAGCACTTGAATCATATGAACATAAGACTCCTGAAACACAACAATACACCATGATCATTGTTAAGCAGAAAATCGTGAAATGCATATGAAACAGGCAATATGTGATCAAGCAAAGATGGAGTTAAGAAACAAACCATGGCTTGATCAAGCAAGTGAACACCACAAGGTAGTGATCACAGTGCTCATTCACACTTGGAATGAACACAAGGACATACAAGTTAACAAGCACAAGGCAAGATACTTGTATGCTCAACACTCAACCAATGCATAGTACACAAGGTATATGCATCTAGGAACAATCCTACAAGGGCACAAGAGTGACAGTACATAAGTCAAAATGCAAGACATTTAGATTAAAGTACTGATTTCAACATAGCATAAAGGCTGCATTAAGCAAGGTACATACCATAAAGCCTACAAACTATGCATAAAACATTAATCCTAAAAGCTTACAAAAGCACATGGGTACAAACACAAAACATCCTGAAAAACATCATCAAAATATATAAAAGATTAAACCAAGAGTTATAAGTTATGAGTTAGAAACAAACTACACACCAAAACCACAGTGTATCAAACCCATAAAAACACTAAAAGTCCAAAACATAAGCATATATAAACGAAGTCACTGATTTTGACAACTTTGACAACTCCCCCTCAACACATTACTCCCCCTCAACACATTACTCCCCCTTAAGAGCTGCTTTTCTGCTTCTCATCATCAATGTCATCTCCCCCTTTTTGACCGGAATGGCCAAAAGGTCACTGTTCATGCTGAGTGGTGAAGCTGTCAAGTTTTGCAGACAAAACATCAATCTGATCCTGCATGGCTTTCATCCTCTCAAAGTGCTCAGTCTGGACTTCTCTGATTCCATCAAGTTGTTCCAGAATGATTTGGAAAGCATCTGGAGGTGTATCTGAAGAAGTTGATGCTCTAGACCTTTTGCCACTCCTCCTGGGTGTTGAGGTTGATGCATGCCCTGCTGCCTCTGCTTCAGTCTCCATTGGAACACCCTCTCCTTCATCACCTTCATCTTCTTCTCCTGGAAGCCTAACACTTATCCTTTTGCAGGTAAGCTTGTTAATTGCAGAGGGTGTGGACATAGGACTGATGTCTTGAGGGATTGGAACACCCTTCCTTCTAAAAATCCTCATTAGCAAACTGGGAAAGATCAATTTTGGCCTAGAGGTTGTTCTTGTCTCATCCACAATGGTGTCATATATGTGGGAACTTATGTCAATGAAATTCTTTTCTTTGAGATCCATCAGAAAAATTGCTCTAGCACAGTTGATTGTAGTCAACTTCTTTATGGGATAGAGGTTAAACATCATGATTATTCTTAGACACCTCATGTCCACTGGAAAGGCAGTGGTATTCAAACATTTCCCTTCTCTCTGCCCACCTATCCTTTGTTGAACTGTTTCAATAGAAACACTCCTATCCTTGTAATTGATAAATTCCTGATCTTCTAATCCTTCAAGCCCTAGCACATCATCAATGACATGTGCATCCAAAATGAATTCTTTACCTCTAACCCAACAACTTAACTCATTCTCCTTTATCACAGCATTTGAATAAAATTCCCGAATTAGGGGTTCACACACTACAGGGAAATCACTCAGAAGCTTTTCCCATCCTCTTCCTTCAAAACAGCTGGGGATAAAGGATTGTCTTAAGTCCTCCAAATCTACAAATCTTTCTTAAATAATTCCTGCTTTCAAGAAGATATCCTTGTATCTCTCAAAGTGATGAACTGACCTAAACAGTTTAGAATCCATTTTCAATCTTTTGTCAGCCTTCTTTGCAGGAGTTTTCTTTTTCGGAGGTGAGGGAGCCATCTGTGAACAATTAGAAGAGGCCACAATAGCATAGAACAGTATATGAACAGAACTAGTCAGTACCATGTAATTAACAAAGAAATATCAGCCACACAGATGAACTTGAACACTTAAACAATAAGCTACTTAGATCAATCACATGGATAAACAAGCTTAAGATAGGAAACACATATAAAATCATCAGATATAGAAACTATCCCAAAGGCAGATATATGACAATGAGACAGATAATGGAAAATGATGTGACTTATAAACAACATTGTGAAACTAACAGATGCTCCCAACATATTAACACAATAGAACATGCACATTCAGCACAGTAAAACTCACAACCTCAAACGAAACATTTTGGAACAATTCAACAGCTCAAGATCAGATAAAATAAAAGACACACTTAGCTAAGCACAGAATGAAGACCAAAAAGGAAACAACCAAGATCAAAACAAACTTTAGCAACAGCATCCTCAAGCTAAGCAAGAACATAGAGCAATAGCCGAATCACAAACCCATCTCTAAAACATAAACATATGCGAAAAATTAAAGGGAAAAACACAAAAACAAGTAGAAATGAGTTCAAAACTGAAAACCCATACCTGTGACTTGAAGAATTTGAGTAGAAAATATGTAACAATGGAGATTAGAAATGGGTGCACGGAGTGTTTGGGAAGGAGATAGTTTAGAGAGAAGATGAACAGTCACAAATGTTCGAGGGAAAACTGAAAAAGATTTAAAAACTTCCCTTATTTCTGCCAAACACGCGTTTTTCACGACTTGATTGAGTCACCACAAAGCCGCCAGTTCAAGCCGCCAAAACACTCTAGGACAAAAATTTGAAAAATTTTTCTAAGTGTTTTTCGCGACTGGAAGGTCTACCCGCGAGTGAGTCGCGAGATGAGCCGCGAAAATCTCTGAGTAACCCACGCGACTGGACCTTCCACTCGCGAACAAGTCGCCAAAAACAACCCGCGAAGACGCGACTGAGGCACGCGACTTGACATACCCGCGACTGAGCTGCCAAAACAGGATAAAACTTGATTTTTGAAATTTTCAGATTTTTCAAACAAAATACTTTCCAAAAACACCTAAAACACTCAAAAATCTTTTTGTGCTTGAATAACAAAGATTGAGCATGTGAAAACACATTTCATCAAGTACAATAATACAAATGAATATGGCATTTATTGAACATAAACTTGTGTGTTGTGTGTGGATATCAATAATGAGATAGTCCTTAGTCTAATGTGAAACTTCAATGATCAATTCAACCAAGACATACACAATTAGCACTAGATCATGTGACCCATCTCAATTATAGAAGTATGTATATATGACCTCCCACAAAACTTGATAACATAACTTGGAGCTTTACATTTGACTCCACTTTTAATCATAACAATTGATCTTTTTGATCTTTTGAGGCAATCACCTCTCATTGTGTGAGTGATATTTGACATTTCACTTTAATGAACAAGCCTTTGGCCTTTTGAATAAACATTTTCTTTAATATAAAGTCGCTTACCCTTTTTCCTAGTCGAATACTAGAATGTGCGACAGGCTTTTGCAGCTCAATATCTCTTTTCATTTGGAGATTTACATTTGGTGAGCTCTTTTTAGCAAAAACAAAAAAAATAGTGGGAAGATATATAGACACAAGTCTATGCATGTCTCAAGATCAACATAACCATTCACTAATCATTCATGACAAGTTTGAAGATCTATTTACAACAATCACATAGATTTCAAGATTTCTCCCACAGAGATATGAGTGCATGAAAACAAGCAATACTCGAAAATGCACAAAGCCATTAGCACAAAGGTACAAGACAAAACAAATTTTGAGACAAAAGCTCAACAAAGTCAAACAAGCTTTTTGATTTTCTAATTTTTTTTATGTGATTTTTGGATTTTTGACACTAAAAACAAAAAGATTGATAAAACAAAATTAAAAATATGCACAAGAAGACAAGCAAACAACCAACAGCAAAAACAACACGCAAACAAACAAACATCATCACAAAGCATAGGAAGTATTAATGCATGGACATGTTGTAATGCTTATGTATGAGTACCCTTTTTCACCCACACGTCACTTGCGTTTGGGGTGATTTCCTTATAGGATTGGGTATGGGAGTTAGGGCTTTCAAACCTTCATGAGAAGCTTTCCAAACAGTTGGTCAATGCACCAATCATCTTCATCACGTTCATCATTCCGGGATCACCATTCTGATCTCTAGATTGATCACCTGCCCAATTTCTTCTATCATTTCTAGGTCCTCCTGACCTTTGAGGAGTTGCACTATTCTTTGCTCTCAGCTTTTGGCAATTTGGTCGAGTATGTCCTTGAAGTCCGCAATAATGACACACATAAGTTGCTCTAGGACCTCTTTGTGGTCGTGGACGTGACTTGGCACGAGATTCAGACCTGCCCACAGATTGACTACGGGGATTCAGCATCCGTTGGTTCACCACATTCTTCTTCTCCTCCATCTTGAGCTTCTCATCAGTAAGGTCAGCTACAATTGGATCTTTGGCCTTTACAAACTTCACTTCTTTAGTGACATTTCCAGATGAACTACTTCCTCCGGTATATCCCAATCCGGATTTGTCTGAAAAGCTCTTTTGAGATGAGATAACATCATCTAGCTTCTTGGTGGTGACCCTCTCTATTTTAGCATTTTCTTGCACAACCTCATTCTCAAGAAATCTCACTTTTGTGTAAGTTTCGGACAACTCACCATTCAGTGTTTCTATCTCACATTTGGCCTCCCTATATCGGATTAGGAGACTTTTGTAGTCCTCCTCTGCCTTCTTCATTTTTCTCACAGCAGCCTTGGCCACCCTTGTGTACTCACCCGACTTCTCCAAGAGTGAGTTATAATTCTCTTGAAGATTTGCTGTGCTTTCATCTTCTTCAGCATCTGATTCTTCAACAATTCCTAGTGATTCATCATCACTATGTTCTCCAAGGTCTCGTACAAGCAGATTCAACTCATCTGAAGACTCAACATGAGCAATAGTCATAAAAGCTGAATAGTTCCCCTCTCCATCACAGCTCTCTTCAGATTCTGAGTCAGACGAATCCGAGTCACTCAAAGTCGTGGCATACACTTTACCTTTCGATTTCAAATAATTCGGACATTCCTTCTTAAAGTGTCCATGCCCGTTACATTCGAAGCAAGTGACACCTTGTGTGGGTTGGGATTCTTTTCCATCTTTCTTTTTGAATTCCCTTTTCTCCCTTCCAGAACTTTGGAATTTTCTTTTATCATCAAATTTGCCATTATTTTTGAATTTCAAGAACTTTCTGAAATTTTTGACAAGGTATGCAACATCTTTGTCAACCACATCTTCTCCCGATGAGTCTTGATCTTCCACCTTCTCATTAATGGTCTTTAGAGCAAGAGATTTACTCTTCCGTTGATTGGGCAGTGACATCTCATAAGTCTGCAGAGAACCAACCAGCTCCTGTACTTTGATGTCATCAAGGTCCTTACTCTCTTCAATCACTGTCACTTTAGCACGAAAAATTTCCGGCAATGATCGAAGGATCTTTCTTACAATTTTTGAATCCTCCGTTTTCTCCCCCAAGTTGAACTTGCTGACAACCACCTCATTTAGCTTCCCATAGAAAGAGTCAAAAGACTCATCCTCACTCATTTTGAGCTCCTCAAACCGAGTGGTCAACATTTGCAACTTGGTGTCTTTCACTTTCTTCGTGCCTTCATAGGTGGTTTCCAAAATCTCCCATGCTTCTTTGGCAACGGTCATGTGAGAAATCCTGTGAAATTCATCTAGAGACACACCACAGAAAATAGCATTAAGTGCTTTACTGTTAGCAGTAGATGCAGCAAATGCTGCCTTATCCCATGTGGATTTGGCTGCTCAGGTTTGGTCCAACCAATCTCAACAGCATCCCAAACAAATTCATCAATAGAACACAGAAAAGCTCTCATGCGAACCTTCCAAAAAGCATAATTACTACCATCAAAATATGGAGGTGCATTTAGGGATTGAGACCGATCCATCTCAAAAAGGGAGTCAAGGATCACACAATGGTAATGAAACCAATAACAGTGTACCCGCTCTGATACCAATTGAAAGTTCAAAAACGTGTATAAACACCTTTGAACGTTTAGACCCCCAAATTACAACTTAACCAATTCAAGCAATATGTCAAACAACTAGTGTGCGGAAACTTAACATATGCTATAATATGAAATTGGTAAAAACTATCTAAGCCGAAACAAAACACAATCCACAGCAGATAATAAAAAGGCAAAGATAGAGAGGAAGGAAGATGCAAACACAAAGACAACACGCGATGTGTTATCGAAGAGGAAACCGAAGCCCTCGGCGTAAAACCTCTTCGCCGCCCTCCAAGCGGTAAACAATCCACTAGAAAATACAGTTGGGATACATGGACAGCAATAGACCCTCCAAGCCTAATCTACCCAGTGCACCTAAACCCTCCAAGCTTCTTGCTCCAACGAGGTTGCGCCGAACCTTTTTCTTTTCTAGCTTCCCGGATTTCGCTACTAGACCGTAGCATCAACCAATGAAGATTGGTTCCTTCCTAACTGCTTCCCAGAAATCCAAACAGCTGTCTCACAGTGATGATGATGGTGAGAATCAGGTTTGGTATAATGCCTCTCAAGGATTTGACAATGGAGAGGAAGAGAGTTGAGGAATTTGAAGAGACTCTAATGTATAGATTGTGGGTGAATCAATCTTGTTTTTCTTTAGGGTTTCTCTCTCAAAATTCTCTCTGGAAGCTCTCTCACAATCGTGGGTAAAAGGGGTATTTATACTGGAGTGGGAGAGGAATGTGAAACGTCAGGTTTTACAAAACAGGGGTGGCTCGCGGCTTGACCTCGCGGCTTGACTAAGTCGCGAGATCCAGTCGCGAGATAACCGTATGGCCAGTTGTCCTGTTTTGTCCTGTAGTGCTCCAGCTTGCATGACTGTTCACCTTCCAGCATGCTTGGCACGTGTGCTGCGTCTGGCGGCTTGCAGCCGCGAGTCACCCGCGAGTCCCAGCCGCGAGTCTTTGTTTTCTTGCACACTCTTGAGCAATCTTCACTCTATCTCACTCACTACCCTTACATCAAACCCACCTAAATACAAGGTTACTAATTGCTGAATTACAAGCAAATTTGGCACTGAATAAAGCCAATTAGATGGTTGAATAAATTCAACCTTACAATTAGTACTTCTGAATTTGCAATTTGAGCCCATATCTAACCAAAGTTGCCTGGACAATATTCAAGTGCATATTAATTAACTTTAGATTAAATTCCCATTCTAAACATATTGGGCATAAATCAGCAATTTCAATCTGAGAAGAACAAATTCCAAATCAAATGAAAATTGAAACTCTAATAGATGATGGGAATAAAGTTGAGAATAATAATGAGTTAGGAGAGCAATAAAATTGATTACTTGAGCAAACAAATTCTTGAAAGAAATGAGAGGTACACATCAGAATCTGTGTTGGACCTGGGAGAACAACTTGCTGCAAGGTTTCATGAGAAGAAACCTCTGTTTCCTGAAAAGTGAAAGCCAAAAAAGAAAGAAATATATGAAATAAAGAAAACACAGAACACAAATTGGAAGCAGAAAGTAAAATGAAAATAAAAAACAACTTGCAGTTTTGGTTTTCAGATAGTTCTAGGTTTTTATGCTTTGAAGTTGTGTCCCTAAAATCAAACACAACAATTAATAACAGAAAACAGAGATTAAAAAAAATAGTAAGCATGTCAAATTAACCATTTAAATTAGGGGAAAAAATGGTGGGAGAAAGAAGAGGTGCCTATCGGAGAGACTGAACATCATTAAAATGTGAAAAATATCATTGAAACGTTTCCTTAATGCACCAAACGAAAAGTGACAATGTTTCGGTGTTTTTAAATGTAAATACAAAGTCAACCACTTGTTAACAAAAGTATAAATTAAGAACCGGGAAAATAATGGGGAAAATTTGTAAAAACTTACCTTTAATTTTGGTACTCATTCTAATGCATTTTATACCTCAATCGCTGTGATTAGTGAATGTCGTAGCCCTAATCAACAACTGCAGGAAAAACTTATTTTTTAAAATTTTTATTATTAAAAAATGCACTCAAATAACTTTACAAAAACGAACAAAGAGAACATAGGAAACCAAAGTATATCGAAGAGGTAATGAAATATATATCAATTATAAAAAAATTATATAAAAAAAACATAAATGAAATGCCATGCATGTAGGCAGATACCTAAAACGAATGCAACCCAAATAGGCAAAACAAACCTATTCTAATCCAAATTCCTGAATAAATTATTAAAAAATCTAAATCTAAACCAATCCAACCAAGAAATTCAAACCTAAATTATATTCAATTCCCAGATTTGAAAACGAAAAGGAAAAGGAAAAAAAAAACAAAAACATTAACTTTACCGGTTATGGGTACACGGCCTATCTCTCTGATGGTGGCAGATTTTTCTCTACCCAGTCCCCACTCCGTGTCTTCTCTATTTACCATTCTGCTAAGGTTCTGGGTCTGCAAAATTGTTTTATGAAACTTTTTGATTTCATCGCCTCTCTCTTTCTCTGCGTACTCATCGCCTTTCTCTGTTTCATCGCCTTTCTCTATTTCTGACCCAAAATACCAATCTATTAATCAAAACCAAATCTGACCCAAAATACCAATCTAAATCATAATTAACACCCAATTGATTCTCCAAATAAAAACCAAAAACCCTAAAATTTTAAATTTAAAAACATAACTTTTACCAGTAGCAATTCCAATAGTCGGGTAGTGAATGGAGGCTTACGGTGATGGCAGAAGATCTGGGTGGTGCCCTTATGGTGATGGCAGAAGATTTGGGTGGTGCCCTTCTCTCTATCTCTGTCTCTCTATTTCTCTCTCTCTTTTCTTCCGATCTCTCTCCTTTCTCCGTGTAGCAATCTTTGTTTTTTTTTTTTTTTTTTTTTTTGGCGGTTAGTTTCATTTTATACCAAGAGGCTGCCAACAGTATTTTAACATAGTGAAACATTATAGTTTATTTCTTTTAAACGGTGTGGTAGCGTTACCAAACAATGTAATGTATCGCTTTTTAACTTAAACAAGTCTGAATTTTAGATAGGCAGTTATCCTATTTGTCAGCACTTCCTTAATTGTAGGAATCAACTTTCTCTCAGCTTCTGCTATTATATATAGTATATGATGTGTGCATAAGTAAAAAATTGTTCTTGAAAGAGTAAAATGCTGCCTTTTGGGCTTAAAAAGTATTGTAGATAGTAAAAATTAACTAAAAGGAAGTAAAGTGGAAATAAGGAGTGTTGTTCTTTGTGCCATTGTCTACTAGTAGTATTTCTTCAGGTGCTTCATGTTCCATGGGTGGTGCAATTTTTGCCCGTCTAGCGTCTCCAGGTGGTAGGTTCCTTTCCTTTGCCACGAAGCAATCCTATAGGGTCCTTCCCAATTAGGTCCTAGCTTTCCCTAAGAGGGATTTCTTATAGTGCCTGTCACCTTTCTCAAGATGAGATCTCCAACCTGAAAGTCTCTGTGCTTGACTCTTGAGTTGTAGTGCTTGGCCATGAGGTTCTGGTACTGCACTAATCTTTGTTCAGTTGCTGCTCTGACCTCATCCACCAAGTCAAGCTACAAGCACATAGCTTCATCATTCCTACTCTCGTCATGGTTTTCCACTCTGTAGCTTGTGAGTTTGACCTCAACTGGGATGACGGCCTTACTTCCGTATGCTAGTCGAAATGGTGTTTGTTCTGTAGGCGTCCTTGTTATCGTCCTGTATGCCCATAGAACGCTTGGCAATTCTTCCGGCCATATACCCTTTGCCCCCTCAAGTTGAGTCTTGATAATTTTAAGCAAGGATCGGTTCGTGACCTCGATTTTTCCGTTGGCTTGAGGGTGGGCGAGTGAAGAGTAGTGATTCTTGATCCTTAACTACGAGTGAAAATATCTGAATGAGTCGTTGTCGAATTGCTTCCCGTTGTTTGAGATCAGTATTCTAGGTATGCTATACCTACAAATGATGTTTCTCCATACAAAGTTTCGTATGTTCTTCTCTGTGATGGTAGCCATGGCTTCAACTTCCACCCATTTAGTAAAGTAATCTATGTCGACCATTAGAAACTTCAGCTGTCTCATCGCTATTGGAAATGGGCCCATAATGTCCAGCCCCCATTGAGCAAAAGGCCACAGGGCCGTCATTGGAGTGAGCTATTTTTTTGGCTGTCTGATGACATGGCCGAACCTTTGACATTTGTCACATGTTTTGACATAGGCTTGGGCATCCTTTTGCATGATGAACCATTAGTATCTAGCCCAAATCAGCTTGTGCACCAACGATTGTGACCCAGAATGGTTCCCACAGATCTCCTCATGGACTTCTTTCATGACATAGTTTGCTTCCTCGGGGCCTAAGCACCTTAGGTATGGGCGGGAGAAGTCTCTTTTGTACAAGACACCCTTTATTAGGATGAAACGTTCTGCCTGGACGTTCAGCTTTCTTGTTGCCTCCTTACCATCAAGTAGTGTGCCGTCCTTCAAATAAGAAACTATAGGTGTGGTTCAGTTGCTTCCTGAGTCTATTTCCTGCACTCTGACACCATCTATCAAAGGTAAGAGATGAACAAAAGAAAGTACCTTACTAGGGATGAGCATGTGTTTTGCTGTTGCAACTTTCGCAAGACGGTTGGCTTGCTCATTCTCTTCCCTGGGGATTTGAACAAACTTGGCTTGAAACTCGCCCATCCATTTCCTTACTTGCTCTAGGTATTTCTTCATTCTTTCCCCTTAGAATTCGTAGTCACCGTTCACCTAACTTGTGACCACCTGAGAATCGCAGTACACAACCACACTCGTGGCCCCTGCGGCTTTGGAGAGACCTAGTCTTGCCACTAGAGTCTCGTATTCCGCTTCATTGTTGGTTGTAGAGAAGTCGAGACGAACCATACACTTGATCTTGTCCTCTTCTGGAGAACGAAGCACTATACCTACTCCACCAACCTGCCTGTTAGATGATCTGTCCGTGTGAATACTCCATTGGGGATGTTCTCCTGCCCCCTGGCCTTCCATGTTGGTGAATTCCGCAATGAAGTCAGCGACCACCTGTCCCTTTATGGCAGTACGCGGGCGATACTATACGTCGAACTCGCTTAACTCTATTGCCTATAATACCATCCGTCTAGCCGCTTCAAGGTTACTCATTGCCCACTGTAAAGGCTTATCTGTCAAAACGACCACAGTGTGGGCCTGAAAGTATGGCTTGAGCTTACGGGCTGTGGCAACTAAAGCGAAGGCAAGGTTTTCCATCTGTGGGTACCTCTCCTCTGCACCACAGAGTTCCCGACTAGTGTAGTACACGGGCTTCTGCACCCTGTCTTCTTCTCTGACTAAGATCGCATTGACGGCAGCTGGGGAGACAGCCAGATAAAGAAATAGGTCTTCCCTTGGTTGGGAGGGACTTAGCAACAGTGGGGAGGAGAGGTATGTTTTTAGATCATCAAAAGCTTGTTGGCATTTAGGCGTCCACTCAGACTTCTTCAGCATGTGGAAGAAAGGTAGACACTTTTCCGTCACCCTCGAAACGAACCTGTTCAGCGTAGCTACCTTGCCGTTAAGGCATTACACTTCTTTTGTGTTCCTTGGTAGTGACATCTCTATTATGGCCCAGATCTTGTCTGGGTTGATTTCGCCACCTCTCTAAGACACCATGAACCCTAAGAATGTTCCAGCCATCACCCCAAATGTGCATTTGCTTGAATTGAGCTTCATGTTGTAAGAGTGAAGGGTGTCAAAGGTCTCCTTGAGGTTGTCTAAATGATCATCCTCCCTTTGGCTTTTCACTAGCATGTCGTTCACATAAACTTCGACATTTCTTCCAATCTAATGTGCAAACATTTTATTCATGAGCCTCTGATACGTTGCACTCGCATTCTTGAGACTGAACGACATCACCTTATAGTAGAAGAGGCCTTGGCTGGTGACGAACAAAGTTTTCTCTTGATCAGCTTCGTCCAATTTGATCTGGTTGTAACCAGAAAATGCGTCCATGAAGCTCAACAACTGATGTCTTGCTGTTGAGTCTACAAGGATGTTAACCTGCGGGAGGGGGTAGCTATCCTTGAGGCATGCCTTATTTAAGTCTGTGAAGTCTACAAACATCCTCCATTTTCCATTGGCTTTTTTAACCATCACTACATTGGCCAGCCAGTTGGAGTAGTAGACCTCCTTGATGAACTCCGCATCTTGCAATTTGCGGACTTCTTCCATTATAGCCTGATCTCATTCTTGGGTGAACACTCATTTCTTTTGATGGATAAGAGGGAAAAGAGGGTGACACATTCAACTTATGCACCATGACTGAAGGATCAATCTTGGGCATATCTTTATGACTCTAAGCAAAGACGTCCTGGTTTTCTCTTGGGAATGTTATGAGCACTTGAAGGACTAGCGAATTGGCAAGGGTGCCAATCCTAGTCGTTTTGCCTAGAGTTATCGAGAAGTATCTCCTCCAATCCTTCAACAGGCTCTACGACTGCCCTCTGTTCTTCAATGCTCATAGTTTACAAGTGGTCATCCATATCCAACATTGCTATGTAGCACCCTCGTGCTGCCACTTGGTCCCCACGTACCTCTCCTACTTCATAATTGGTGGGGAATTTGATCATCAGGTGATAGGTTGAAGTCACAGCCTTCCATGAGTTGAGGGTAGGTCAGCCCAATATGGCATTGTAGGCAAATGAGCAGTCGACAACAAGGAATGTAACATCCTTAGTAATTTGTTGAGGGTAGTCATTGATCGTTATAGGTAATGTGATCGTGTTGAGGGATATACCCTCGTTCCTTCGAACCCAACGAGCGGTGTGTTGGTTGGTATGAGTCACTCACTCTCGATCATCATCTATTGGAATATCAGGTAGTAGAGGATATCAACAGAGCTTCCATTATCAACCAAGACCCGGTAAGTGTTGTAGTCCCCTACTTGAATACTAACAACAAATGCATTGTCGTGTGGGTGTGGAGATGTAAAGCATCTTCTTCCGAGAATCTAATTATAGGGTTGTCGACTCGAGCCATTTTTTAGACGAAACTTGTCAGTTGGACGTTCTGAACCATCTTAAGGTAGGTCTAACAAGCCTTCTTGGATGAACCAGAAGCCGTGGTGCCCCCTACTATCATCCTTTTGTCCCTTATGGGTGGCCTAGGGCGCTCGTTATCCCTTCTAGCAACCTACTCTTATGATAGGTCTGCCCTTTCTTTACTAACAAATCGTTGTAGTTTCCCTTGTCTAATAAGAGCTTTAGTCTGCTGCTTCAAGTCATAGTATTTAAACGTGTCGTGACCGTGGTCCCGATGAAAACGGCAATACTTATCTCTGGACCTCTTGCTAGGATCTCTCTTTAACTTGCCAAGCCACGTCAAGGTCGTGTCGTCCTTGATCTGCATCAACACCTGATCAATCGGGGCAATTAGTGGGGTGAAGTTGGTGAACCTTCTAGTGGGGGGTTTGGAGCACCTTTCCTCCCGTTAGTCTCCGGTTCTAGTCATCTTCTGTCCCCTTTCTTGCTGGGCATCTTCTTGCCTTTCCCTCTTCTTGGGTTTCTCCTTTCAGGCTACAGCGCGTCCTCTGCGTTCATGTACTTAGTAGCTCGATAAATCATATTTGTCATGGTCTTTGGGTCGTTCTTATATAAGGAGAACAAAAAATTTCCCTTTCGCAGACCATTAGTGAATGCAACAACAAGTATCTTGTCATCAGCTTCATTTATCGAGAGACCTTCCTTGTTGAAACTGGTTATGTAAGACTTCAGTGTCTCGTCCTCCCATTGCTTGATGCTCATCAAGCATGCATTGGATTTCTTATACTTGTGTCCCTCGATAAAGTGCAAGGCAAATTGAACGCTCAGCTCCTTGAAGGTACCGATGGAGTTAGGCGTCAATCTGCTAAACCACACCCTTGCGGGACCCTTCAGCGTAATTGGGAAGGCTCGACACATGATCTCATCTGCCACATCTTGTAAGTGCATGAGGGTTTTGAATTACTCTAGATGGTCCAAGGGATCCTTTGACCCGTCATAGGCTTCTATCTGCAGCATACAGAACTTTGCAAGAAAGGGGAACGAAGTGACGGGTGCTATGAAAGGCAAGTCCATCTGATGGACCAACTCTTCAAGGTTGTTTGACACCCACCCCTTGATGGCATTCATCATGAAGTCCATCCTTTCCTTCATCATCTACATCTCCGCGACCATATGTGGTGGTGTCGTATCTGTGACGGATGGACGATTGGTATCTTGTCACTCTTGCCTACTTAGGGCATGGCTACCTTCTAGTCCTTCTTGGTCCCTCCTTTCGGCGCTAGTGCCTTCTTGCTCCTTTCCGTGACTGTTGGGCCCAGCATCCCTTTGGCACAGTTGTTCCTTTAGGTTGTGGTTCTGCTTGGTAAGGCGTTCCACAGCCACGGCTAGGGTCTGTACCTGTCTTTCAAAGGCAACAGTGCGTGGTTCTTCTCCAATATGGTTATTGGTTGCCATCGAGCGAGTGAGTACCATACAACTCTTTGTCTGAGAAGTGGTAATATGGTTGTTACTATTTTACTCATTCCCACAGATGGTGCCAACTGATGATGCCAAAAATCGTCAATGAGTTGCACGGTCCTCACGTGCTCTAGACAGAATCTGTGTAACAGAGACAAAGAAGACCTTGTAGAGAGTACCAGTGTGGTACCGGCCAAATACCCTTCGAAGGTTAAGTTAGAAAACTTTCACAATTCTAGAGTGCCAGAGTTGTGGTAAATTATACATACCTTGGTTTGTGAGGGTTTTGAGGTTTTTATAATAGTGTAGAGCTAGCATTCATTTCTTGGTGGAAATGGTCTTTCCTTGTAGCGAAGATCCTTATAAATACACGTAATTAGTGAGATCCTTTCCTTATAGGGATTCCCTTGATTAGGGTTAATCGTGGGGTGCAAGATATTTCCTTGTATAGATATCTGTGGGGGTTAAGCAAGGCCATGCTGGACTCATCATACTCTTTATTCCCGTTGGCTTCTTTTACTCCCGTCAACCTCTCTCTTTTTGTCGGCCTGGGGATTCCCATCGTCTCATGCAGATACCGTCAGGTATTGGGGTGATGTTGTTGGCTTATGGCATTATCAATTTCGTACTACTTCACATGTGTATGAAGCTTACGGGCTCAATGGAGTCGTCAGCTTCTTTGTATGTAACGAGTTTATTTCTTCCTAAAAACAGCCTTGTCAGTATGTATGTGTGAGGGAGGAAAAATCTTGAAACATTGAACCAAAGGAAACAAAGAATATTTATTTTTTAATATAAAAAGTTTTAAAACATTTAACCAAATGAAACAAAATAGTCAATATTTAATTTGTTATTTTATATATATATACAGGACCGGCTCAACAACTTTGGGGGCCTTAGGTGAAAATTTTAAGTGGGCTTTTTTATATTTAAATATTAATCAAATAATATATATATATATATTGAATTTTTTTATTTAATGAGAAAATATTTATAGATAATAAAACAAAATTTATAATTAAAAATGATAATTTAACTAAAAATAAAATTTAAAGTATAGAATAATAGAACCTGATTATTGAATTTTTTTTAAGTCGTGACCATTTTGAAGTCTAAATCTGCACAAATAAAAATTAATTTAATATATGGTTCAATAAATTAGTATCACTATAATATAAATGAGTTGATATGATACACATCAAATTATTAAGTGAGAAACTCTGTTAAAAAAAAAAAAAAAAGGAGGTGAGAAACCGTGTTGTATAACTATGGGCTACATTGCATAATTGCGCACTGTGCAGCCTTTGCTGCTGTGTGCCTGTGCAGCAGTGCAGATCAGCAGATGTCTAGCGTCCAGCCTGTACTCTATCATCCTATGGCTAAGTTTTAAAGTAAAAATCATGCCCTATCATAGTGAGTAGTTCTGGTGCCACAACTCTGTGCACAACTTTGTGCACAACTCGGCCACGTGGCGAGTTATGGTTGGTGGAGGGGTGATCACCATCACCCCTCCACCAACCACAACTTGCCACGTGGCCGAGTTGTGCACAAAGTTGTGCATAGAGTTGTGGCACTAGAATTTTCCTATCATAGTAGAAAAAGGTCCATATAAGAGAGGGGCAGAAAAGGGTCCTATCATAGCAAAAAACGTGTCTCATGATGGGACTCCCATCAAATTGTGCAGTGAAATAAACTAAAAATATATATAACTTAAGTTAAATAAATAGAAGAGTCATCATCTTCATTTTCGGAAAGGCAGAGAGGAAAAGAAGATTACCTCTGTAGCTCTAAATTGAAGGGAATCAACAAAGTAAAATTTTAAGCTAGACTGACTGAGTGAGTTTATGAAAAAAAGATCAAGAATCAAGATGAAGATGAAGAAAAGAAAGGTAAGAAGATAGATAGAGAGGCAGAGAGAGAGAGAGATGAGAGTTTTTTTTTTTTTTTTTTTTTAAATTTATAATCTCTATTTTAGCATATTTTAAGACAATTGCGTTATATTATTAATGAATTTATCTAGTATTAATTTTGATTTTAGCATATTTCAAGAATGAGTTAATAAATTTATCTCCTAAAATTTAAATTTGTTAGCTAAAATTTGACTATTTTTGTTTTTTTGTTTTTTAATTTTTTGAATTTTAGGATACAATTGGGCCTTTTTAATGCATTTTATTGACCAATAAAAGTGCTTAAAAATTTTTTAAATTAAAATATATAGATAAATAGATTATATATATAATTCTTTTACAAGTGGGTCCTTCTTTTATTTGAGGGCCTTAGACGATTGCATCAATTACATCACCTATTCAGTCGGCCCTCTGTCTGTGTATATATATATATATATATATATATCTTTTTTTTGAGGTTGGTAGGTTTCTTGGCACTTTGCTATTCACATGTAAAAGGAAGGATTTAATAAAAGAGAGAGCTAGCTCATTTTCACGCTTCCAAAACAAACAAACAAAATAATAATAAATAAATAAAAAGAAAAATAAGCTAAGTTTAGGAAACTATATAAATCAAAAATATGTTTTTACATCCTTATAAAATCAGTGCTACAAAAAAGAGGCAAAAGCCTTTTTTTTTTTTTCTTTTTTTTTGGGATTGACACCCACTTTTAAAAATAAACACCCTCTCTGGATCTCTTTTCCTCCCTTTCACTTTCTCTCACTCTCAACCCCTTCTCTAGAAAAATTCAAATGACATAAATTGAAACTAGTTAATATATCTTGCTACAATTTCTTCACATTCTCCACTATTCTAGGGAAAACTTTTTCATGGTCTCCACTTTTCGTATTATTCTTCCTTTTAGTTATGGGCCTACTCCGATGCAAACTGGGCTTGTCATCCTATTGACCACTGCTATACAGTAGCTACTATTTATTGCTAAGCTCCTCCCTCATTTCTTGGCTTAGTAAAAAACAATCTGTTGTAGTCTATTCCAGGGTCAAGTACCGAGCTCTTACTGATGCTTCTTTTGAGCTTTTGTGACTTTGCTGGCTCTTTGGGGACATGACTCCCTAGACCCTGACTACTCTTATCCACAACAATAATCAGAATGATATCCATATTGCCCATAATAATGTCTTCCATGACTGCACACATTAAACCTATTAAGATTGAACGTCACTTCATCCAGCCTTCATTTGCACTCAGTTTCCTCTAAAAACCAGTTTGTTAGCGTTTTCACTAGGTCTTATTCGCCAGGCCGTTTTCATGATCTTATCTTCAAACTCAAGTTGTCTTCGTCCTCAGTCCTCACCACCCCAAGTCTGAGAAGAATGTTAATATATTATCACATGTTTAAATCTTTAAGACATTAATTATCCTTGATCTTAGCCTAATCAAGGGCTACACATAGGTCAACTAAAATCAAGGAACCTGAATTGTCCCTGACCATAGCATACTTAAGGGCTCCCCATAGGTCAAATACTATGTGTGTATATATTCACATAATCACATTTGTACAACACTCTTGATATACGTAAATACAGAGATTATTCAAAAAATTTCGGCTAGTTCTTTCTTTGTCCTCTTTATTCAACTATAGGAATGGAATTCAGTGTTTTTAGTTTACTTGTAGGTCAACAGTTACTTTATCAGGGCTTATACAAGATTTAGAACAAACAAACCACAATTGAATTTAGGAAGATCCACTTAAATGCTAGAGTAGTTCCACCACCGCAGCTAGCTTTTCTGACTGTGTACCAAAATGGCATTCACTCCGGGACTATATTCTAATCTATCAAGCCTGGGTTGCTGAAATAATTACAGCCACAAAGAAAATTGCCAAACCAAATAGACCAAAGTGATCCCATAGGCTGCACTTTTTAGACTGCTTGAAGGTGTAGAGTTATGTGAGGAATAACCTGATACAGAAAACAAATTATAAAATTAAATTAAGAAAAAGAAAAAAAAAAAGAAAAAAAAAAAAGAGGTTAAAATCTAATTTCAACATTTTATTTACACGACTTGTATTCAAACACCGGGCATAAATTTATATATATATATATATATATATATATAAAACATGTAACTATAACTAAGAATAAAAGCAATTCAAAAGATTAAAAGATTTCTACTAATTACCACTGCGCACCCGTGGTGCGGTGGTCACCCCACAAGTATAACTGCTTATGGGGTGTGAGGGATAAGGGCTGAGGTTCAAGTCTCCAAGAAGTAGCTTTACACACATATAAACTTAAATTAGGTTAAAGTAGAAATTCTATCTTGTATTAAAAAATTTAAAAAAAAAATTTAAAAAAAAAACATTTCTACTCATTGTAACCATATATCAGACATTAAAGGTTGATATATTAAAGTAATTAAATACAAAAACAAAAAGAGGAAAAACTCTTAGGTTAAAGTGAGAGCATCGTAAACTTGGCATTATTCAATAAACATCTTAATTAGAATCAAAATTGGATTTGAACATATTCACTCTCCTCTAGGTTGGAGCTTTTCCTCCACTACCTCCATCACAATAGTAGTGGATTCTATTCTATTACTTCCATTTTGTCTATCACAATACCATAGAGTCACAAACATGGATTCAGATTTTATCGAAAGAATGCAGAGAATAAACCTCACAGCAGAGGAGGGTGAAATTATCCAAGTGTGTCCAAGGCAAAGGGAAAGATTACTAGAAGAATGTTCACTTAGTTTGTTTGGAAAATTCCTAACAAACAAACCAATTAATCAGAGAGTGGCGAAGAACTTGTTACACACAACGTGGAAGTTTGGCTCTAGCCTCAAAATCATCGATGTGGGAGAAGGGTTATTCCAATTCCAATTCACTATGAAAAGCCAACTGGTGTGGGTACTTAACAATGGGACATGGAGCTTTGACAACTATTATCTACTACTTCGGCAAAGGGAAAAGGGAATGAACGCGAGCACAATCAAGTTTACACACTGCTTGTTGTGGGTGCAAGTGTGGGGACTACCATTTGAATTGTTTAGTGAAGATGTAGCAATGGACATAGGAAAGGGGATTGGAAAGGTGGTCGAGGTGGATTGTAAGACCATGCAAACACCAATGGCGGCAGTTGCTTTTCAGCCCTGCGCTCGAGAGCAATGATTGTCCTAAGTTGGAACTGCCGGGGGCTGGGGAACCAACGTGCAGTGAATGTGCTCTCTCACTTGGTGAGGGAAAAAGCTCCCACTATTTTGTTTCTAATGGAGAAAAAACAAACCATTAAGGAGATGAGGTGGATACAAGATGAGTTGCATTATGATTCTGTTGGTAGTTCCATGCCTAGGAAGAAAAGGAGGCCTAGCAATGCTCTAGAAGAATGAAGTGGACTTGCACATCCAAACCTACACACAAAACCATATAGATGCCCTTATTATGTCGAATCAAAATTCACCATGGCGAATTATGGGTTTCTATGGTAAGCTGGAAGAACAACTAAGGCATGAAACTTGGTCGTTGCTCAAGCACCTGAAATCAAGGAGTTCATCCCCATGGTTGTGTATTAGGGACTATAATGAGATTTTGCTATCAAGGGAAAAGGAAGGGGGAAATCCTAAACCACTACAGCTTATGAATAATTTCCGCAACACGCTACTACACTGCGATTTGATTGATTTGGGGTATAGTGGAAACATTTTCACTTGGAATAATGGAAGGGAGGGTGATGTTTTTGTTCAGCTAAGGCTTGACAGGGCATGTGCAACAATGGAGTGGAAAGAATTATTCCTACAGGCTCGGGTCTCTCATCTTCAAGCTTTATACTCTGATCATGTCCCTATCCTCCTTACCACACATCCTCTAAGCCACCAACGTCAAGTTAAAAAAATTCCATGAAGATTTGAGGAGAAGTGGGTGACACACCTTGATTGTGAAGCTGTTATCCAACAGGTTTGGAGTAATATTGTGACTACAGGCAGCCCTATGTATTGCTTATTTGAAAAAATTAAACAATGCAGGAGTGCTTTAGTAAGGTGGAGTCGAGTCACTTTTGGTCAATCAAAAAGTAAAATCCAAGAGAAGCAAAGGATATTGGAAGAATTGACCAGGGACAATCCAAGAGGGTGCTTGGAGTAAATTAGGAGGGTGAAGGAGGAAATTAATATAATATTGTACCATGAAGAGATCCACTGGAGACATAGATCTAGATCCATTTGGTTGCAAGCAGGAGATAAAAATACAAAGTTCTTGCACCAGAGAGCAAGCCAGAGACGTCGGAAAAATAACATTTCAAGAATATTTGATAGAGATGGTGTGTGGCAGGAAACTGATGGGGGTATAGCATAAGCTGCGGAAAATTATTTTCAGGAGTTGTTTACTTCAGCAAGCCCCTCAGAAATGGATAAAGTGTTGAGTTCGGTGGATAGGGTGGTCACTCCAGAGATGAACCAAAGCCTCCTCCAACCCTATATAAAAGAGAAGGTCCAAAGAGCTCTCTTTTAGATGCATCCGTCAAAGTCTCCGGGTCCCGATGGTATGTCCCCTTTTTTCTTCCAAAATTTTTGGCATACTGTTGGAGTTGATGTCACAAATGCTATTCTATCTGTCCTCCATTTGAGTTATATGCTACATAAAATGAATTATACACATATTGTATTGATTCCAAAAAATAATGAACCACTGTATATGACTGATTTTTGGTGTATTAGCTTAGAAAATGTGGTAGCTAGAATTATATCAAAGGTTATTGCAAATAGGCTGAAATTGATTTTGCCAAATGTAATATCTGATGCCCAAAGTGCCTTTGTACCTGATAGGCTGATTATTGACAATACCACTATAGCTTTTGAAGTGTTACACAGGATGCGAAATAAGAGGAGTGGAAAAAAGGGACAAATGGCGATGAAGCTAGATATCAGTAAAGCATATGATAGGGTGGAATGGGGGTTCCTTAGACAAGTGATGCAGAATTGGGCTTTGATGAGAAATGGGTCTAATTGGCAATGGAGATGGTGAGTACAGCTTCATACTCAATCTTGATAAAGGGGAGCCAAAAGGTTTTATCCAACCATCAAGGGGTATTAAGCAAGGAGACCTCTTATCACCATACCTATTCTTACTTTGTGCTGAAGGTCTATATGGAATGATAAGAAGAGTTGTGGAAAATAGAGAGCTACATGGGGTCTTATCTAGCCCAAATGGAGTGTGCATATCCTATCTATTGTTTGCTGATGATAGACTACTATTTTGTGAAGCATTAATAGAGGAATGTTAGCACCTAATGGACATTTTGGGCCTTTATGAAGCAGCATCCAGTCAAGCAATAAATAGGCAAAAAACATCATTTTTCTTTAGCAAAAATACAAGAGAGGAGGTCAAACAAACGATTCAGCAAATGTTGGGGGCGAGAATTATAACGGATTGTGAAAAATAACTTGGTCTTCCAATGGCATGCGGAAAATCTAAGGTAACTACTTTTAAAGAAATGCAAGAGCGGATTACAAAGTAGGTCATGGGATGGAAGGAAAAATTTATCTCCAAGGCGGGTAGGGAAATATTGATTAAAACTGTCACATAAGCCATCCCCACATATACCATGAGTTTCTTCAAGCTCCCAAAATCCCTATGTGACTCTATCAACTCTACAATAGCTAGATATTTTTGGGGGAAAACAAAAAATGAGAGGAAGATACATTGGATAAATTGGAAGAAACTATGTACAACAAAGAAGAAGGGAGGAATGGGATTACGAGACATACAAGCTTTTAATTTAGCTATGCTAGCTAAACAGGCTTGATGATTGTTACACCATACACACTCTTTGTTCTACCGTGTATATAAGGTGAGATACTTTCCAGAGTGTTCTTTCATGGAGGCTGAGTTGGGCCACAACCCATCCTACGTGTGGCGGAGCTTGTTGGCTGCAAGAGAGGTGATACAAGAAGGCTCTAAGTGGAGAGTGGGGAATGGAGTCAATATTATGGTTGAATCAGACAAGTAGCTCTCCCATAAGCCTGTCTTTAAAGGGGATGTGTGACCAAGCCTAAGAGTTGCGGAGCAGATTGACAAACATTCTTGGCAGTGGGATAGAAATAAGGTGGATGGGATGTTTGCCACAAAAACATACGCCGAGATAATGGTTATCCCACTTAGTAGAGACAGAAAGAGAGACATTGATAAGGAAGGAAAACAAGAAGCACGAGTTCTCCGTTAAGTCGGCCTACCAGGTTGCTATTCGACTGAAATAAGGGGTGGAAGCGAAACACTCACAAGCTGGGGAGGAAGGCAAGCTGTGGAAGATGATTTGGGACCTCAATGTGCCACCAAAGATCAGAAATTTTATGTGGCGGGCAGTGTCCAATATTCTACCGACGCGAGATAACTTGTATAGGAGAGGAGTGGCTGTGGAGAGTACCTGCGAGTTCTACCGCCAACACCCTGAAACGGAAGCTCACTTGCTGTGGGAGTGCCCCTTTGCCCACAATGTTTAGTCGTTGGCTGGAGGAAGAGTGCAGAAATTCAGCAACAATGCGTGAGATTTTTTCCAGCTCTTCAAGTTGATGCAAGAGAAACTGACACGGGAGGAGATGAAATAGTGGTGCACTACAACTTGGGCGATATGAACGCAAGGAACAAAGCCAACTTTCAAAATGTTCAGTCACAACCCAAAGTGATATATGAAGGGGCCCTTGAGTTGCTTGTTACATACCAAACCCTCTCGGCTACTCAAGCAACTACGTGACTGGGGAAAATGTTGCTTGTTTGGTGTTTGTTTTCAAGGGTATGGTGGGGTACGTAGTGCCTATTTCAAAAGTATTGTCTTTTTAGGCGTAAAACAGTGTTAGTTTTCTATTCATTTTGCTGATATGGTCCCTCTGGTATACAACCACCGTGTCATGTTTTCAGTAGCTGCTTGTAATGTTTCTCTTTGGTCTGGTGACACACGGCCATGCATGTACCTTATTATAGTTTTCTTACATCAAATAAAGTTATATCTATTACTTCAAAAAAAAAAAAAAAAAAATGTTAGAGCATCAATTCAATTTGTGAGTTCTTAGGCCCCAAATTTCAAACTCTTCCCGTATGTATGTTAAAAATAGTTAGTATTCTTAATTTAAAAAATTAAAAAATTAAAAAAAAAAAAAACAAAAAACAAAAAACAAAAAACCTAGGTTGATCATCGCAGAAATTCACAATTATTTGTACTCGAAAGCAAAGGAGATGGGTCCAAAAAATATGTACTTCACTGGCATCCAACTAGTAACAAAGAAAATCTGGGGACTTACCATTGGTGGAAGATCCAGGCGGGGGTGCAACTGTAATAAAAGAGAAAGAACAAAAAAAAAAAAAAAAGGTGTCGGATGAAACAACCATAACATGCTTATAATATTAACAAAAAAAACTTACCAGATAATCTAAAAAGAATTGATGTACAATTTAGGCCTTCGATGAAGTCATCTTCAACATCATAGTCTAATTACATTGATCCCATGTTAATCCTTTTGGACCTTTCCCAATTGCCCAAACTATTCATCTATGAATTAGCCTTTTTAACCAGTTCACTCACCAATTGATGAAAAAGCAGTAAGCAATTTTGAATAGTGAAGAAAGTTGCGAAAGGAAATACTATCAATATAACCGTAAACAGCATTTGGAGAAGCCTATCATTGAAAAGCCCACTGAAACCTGTAAATTCTATCACGATTTTTCACACAGTTTGATCAGCTAAAGGACACGGACAACAAGATCCAGATAAATGGAGGTCCATTTTAAGGCAAGGATTTGGGAGAAAAATAATTTGGTAACAGTTCTTTCTTTTTGCCTTTTAATTACAATATTTTTTTTTATAATTTAATAATTACAAAGGGAATGGAAGCTTTTAAATTCAAATATTATGTCTTACTTTTCTTACTTCGCTCTATTTCACTTTCTTTTTCACAAATAAAAACATATCACGTATTCACTTATTTAATTAAATGTTAAATTTAAGGCTTTCTTAATTATAATAACCTAAAATAAATAAATAAACAATCATGGTATTCCCACTGCCACCACCACCAGCCTTCGCTGGCCACCCCTATATATAAAGAGCGCCGATACCATCAACATCACTGGTAATAGCCGAACACTGCCACCAACCCACCGCCTAGGAAGAAATCCATCACTCTACTACTTTATCCCTCTCAAACCCATAAAAAAAAGCCACCCAATCCTCATTCACAGACCTTTGAATCAGTGGCTATGCGACTCAGACGTCCTAGCCTCAACCACAAGGCCCCATCTCTGCTCAAACATAAAAAATTTTCCATTCATTTCTTTTGATTAGTAGGCATGACATCTATGTATAACTTCTACTAATAATTATTTGAAACCATTATAAGGATACAACTATAAGATCCACAAGAGTGAAAAACTAATAAACCAGATTATAATATGGTGATATCCTGAAGGGTTAATTTTGGTTGATGAAATGGAGAGAGGTGAAGGGAGGGTGGTAGTGTGGTGGTGCCAGGTGGGTTTTTCTTAATGGGTTTGAGACGGACGAAATGAAAGGGCATAGGTTTCGTCGGAGTTAGTGGGTTGGTGGCGGTGGTTGGCTGTGACTTGCGGCATTGATGGTGTCAGAGCTCTTGATAGTGGCTGTTAGCAAAGGCTGGCAGAACACATTGGTTGTTGTTTTTTTTTTTTTTTTTTTTGGTTATTGGAATTGGAATCGGGAAAGGCATAAATTTAGCATTTAATTAAATATGTTGATATGTGACGTATTTTTACTGACAGAGTATAGAGTGGAATAAGAAAGTTGAGAAAGAAGATTTAGACTCAGAAGGTTTGGACAATGGATATCTCACTACATGTTTTTAAAATCCTACTTAATATATTTACAGGGTTGAAATCTCTCATTCCCCGACTATATACAACTATACTTAAAACAATATTCCACAAATAAGTTTTTAACCAAAAAAAAAATTTGCATTTTTCTCCCAAAATGAAATGTAGAATATATAAAAAAAGAAAAATAGAAACTCAAGATCTAGGACTGAGGGTAAAAAAAGATATGTACATTCATTGTTGCTACGCTTCTGTTGTACCACATCAAAGGCCACACTATCCACTTATTTTTGACACTATCTCTGACCTTACAATTACACTTCCTCCAATATTTTCCCATCACTTTTATCTTTTCATCTCTCCATTACTACCGTACCATAACAATTCTTCCATCCTTTCATCATCTTTTATTTTTTCTTTTCTTCTCTCCATTTTATTTACTATAAAAACTGTTATTTTCTTTTCCAGTCCATCCATATTTTACGAATGACATCAATCAATCAAGCCTAGAGTTTGATAGCTTTGATCCTAAATTTAGGCCAAAAAAGAGAGTAAAAGAAAAACATAATGGCTATATAAGAGACTGTAAAAATAATAAATTTAGGAACAGAGTAAGTTTAGGAGTACAGTAAATCCTTAAAAAAATTGTCTGTTAATGATGCATGAAAGATTTGTCATTATGGCAAATTTTGGCCATAAAAAATTGAACCTCTATGAAACCAATTCAAAATTTCTAACAAAAAATTCAGAATTGAGACCCATAAGTTGATACTAACCAGTCCAGATCCACAGTTTAATGGATCTCATCAATTACTTTTCAAATTCATGTTCAATGGTAAAATTTAGAACAAATCTTTTGGAATTTGTGACATCAGGAACTTTAAAATATCGGAAAAGTTATGGTGATGATGAAGACAAATAATAACAGGCAAGCATTTGATGACACATCATATATACATGATTAAACCCAAACTCATCTCATTAAAAAATTCAACCAAAACATATTAAACGATATCAAAACTAAATATTCAAATAAAAACAAATCAATTTACATGTCATAACTCACAAAACAGCTAAAAGTACTCTGGTAACTCAATTGATAAATTTTGATATTTCTAACAAAGACATCCAAAGTTCAAAAAGTCCCACATCAACTATTGATGTATAAAAAAAAATAAAAAAAAACCCACAAAGCATATCAATAATTCAAATGCAAGTCACTCTAACTAAGGAAATAAAGATTAATACCACCAAAAATAACCATATAAAACCGAATTCTAATTAAGGAGAACCAAAAAAAGAAAAAGAAAAAAAGAGAAGAAGATCTGAAAAACCTTTGCATGATGACTTCTTGGTATCAATACCGCACTCCTTAGGAAGCTTATTAACCTCCTCCGAGGAAATGTTGTAACTCTTCAAGACGTCGGTATTGGATAACAAGTCGCAGAGGCACTTGAGATCATAGGTGACTGTCTCATTCAATTGCTCACAGCATGTCGCCGTTGGATTAGAGGAACCCTTTAAGTATGGTTGACAATGAACTAGGTTCTGCAAGCATGGGAATGATTCAGCACCCCCTGAACTTGCCAGACGAAATGCGTCGGAAGTTGTTTGAGAGAAACCCACAAAAAACCATGAAGAGAACAAAGCAAGCAATGTTAAAATATGCTGCTTGTTGGAAGCCATGATGTTAATTATAATGAGAACACAAACAAGGGAGGGTTTCTATATGCAGTATCATGTAAAGAGCATAGATGGAAACTGCAGCTATCTATGTTGGTTTTAAGAGTACTCCCTCGTATACAACAATTTCACGAGCCCATGGGTTTAAGCCTGTAACTCTTAAAAGTTTGTTAACTAAACTTTGTTGTGAAAATATTGTAGCCATAGCTTTATAAGGGTTTTAAATATTTGTTTTGGAAGTTATTCCTACTTCCTACTTTGTCTCTGTCTCCACTAAATAACCATTTTTTCTAGAAAAAATTATTCAATACTTTGTGATGTGGGAATGAAAAATTTTTATTCCATTTTTTTATTCCACTTGATGCTAGTATATATACATGTACTTAGTATTTGTCCAATTATTTTATTAGTAAAGTTAGACCCATTGCAATGGTGACATATATCTATTTTTGACCACATGTTATCATCGTAATAAGTTTTGTACATTGGAGATACCGGTCCTTAGCTTTACCCTATATATAGCATAAACCCTAGCTATGCATTATGGTTTAAGATTATGCCAAGTGACACATTTTTTAAGAAACAATGAGATTCTCTTCCTTTAACATTCAACCTTACCAAAATTGAAAGTTTGCATGGATTAATTAATTGTCCTATCTAAATTAGTCAAATGCATTGATTCTCATGTATTCATTCTTTATAGATGATGACACCAAATATACAACAAACAAAAGTATATACACACAGGTGTAGGTAGGGGGGCTAGAAATCAAGAAGAATAAAGCAAAGAAGAGAAATAGGGTTTTCAATGTCAAAGCTAGGATTTCAGTTTTTTTTTTTTTTAATTATTATTTAAAATTGTTTAAATTTGTTACCCACAATTACACAAAAATAAAAGTGTAGATGTGTGTGAGAGCATATGGTACGCGAACATATACATGCAATATAACACAATAAATTTAACAATAAATATATAAATTGTTAGGAAATTAAATTAAACTATTTACACAAAAAAAAAAATCACAAAAAATAATTGCATTAAAAAACCATTTTTTTAGGGAGCAGCAATGCTTTTTGGTTATTGTATGTGTGTGTATATATATATATATATATGATTGAAAGTACTACTCCTTATCTTTCAGTTTCATTTTACCCTTACTTGCCTTTGTTTTGAATGATGAAGTAAGAAAAGTAAAACATTTTTACTAAGAATATTTCCTGAAAAGTGTTTGAAACATAAAAGGGATTATAATCAAATATTTTTTTCTATGAAATATATCAGCAAAAAAATACATATAAGAGAATCCACTATATTTATAAAATAAAGAAGAAGAAGAAATAAAAAAAATTTATGATAACAAGTTTTTTGTTCAAATGTTTTTTTCAATATTTAGAATTGTGTGTATATATGTGTGTGTGTGTGCACACACAAGTGTGTATTCAGATATTTGATTTGGCCTCCCAAAATGACCTTCCAATGAAAAATGAACAAATATTGGCTAACTGAATTAGTATCCCTCAAAAATACAATTGGCTAAGATTGTCCAAAAAAGAAGAATTTTTTTTAAAACAAAAGAAATCTATCCTTTTTAATCAATTGTTCATTTTGTCAGTCATTTTCTTTATGTAGAAAAGGATCATAAATGTTTATATTTATTAAAAAATTCAGTAGTTAAAAAATTCAATATATATATATATATATATATATATATTTTGATGATTTTTTTTTAAGCCAATTTATTTTGATGATTTTATATACATAATATATTAGACTTATAGGTAACTCTAATATTAGAAAGTTATTTACTGACCAATTTATCAATCTCAAATTTGGCCTTCCAAGCAAAATTTTCTAACTTCATCTTTGCTCACAACTCACAAGGATTCGAACCTCTCTTTTTTTTTTTTAATTACAAATTTGCCACATTGTTTGCATTTTTTGATTGAAAACAACTAAAAACACCATTTTTTTTCCTACCTTTTTTCCATTTGCACAAGGATTTTTTTTAGCCATAATTAAAAATTAAAAATAGAAAACACCCAACCAAACAATATTTGTAAGTAATTGTAACAGATTTTTTATATATTCTGTTTTTGAAAAACAAAAGTTTTATCAAATGCAACCAATCAGGCTCATTCATCATTTATAAATGACATTTTAGTTAGTTGGAATTATCTGTTTTCACTAGTTGCATATACATCGGATTTTTGTTGTTTGATTTTTTTTTTTTTTTTTTTTTTTTTTTTGGCTTCACAGATAACAGAGGTTAGACCTGGGGTGAGCCTAGTTGTTAGGACAGTTTCAACCATTGGCAACTATGACTATATCATGGATTGGGAGTTCAAGAAAAGTGGTAGTATTAAATTTGGGGTATGGAAATTAAATAACCAAACCATCTGTTTATAATATTATCCTTATTGTTTTTTTTTTTTTAATTATCATTATTGTTTCGGTTGGTTTCATTCGAAATTGTGATGATCCATTTCATAGTTATAATATTATTTTTGAAATCTAACTATGTATAGAGTACTATGTCATTTAAATTTAATTTTTTTTAAAATTAAAATTATTAGTAATATATGTGTCTCTAAATATACCTTTCAAAATGCTCTATTTCAAATGGAAAGATCATTTTTGATCAAATGGTACCTAAAAAGTCTTTATGAGGCTGTTAATCATTATTACTAACAGTATATGTTGTATGCACTATTTAATTAGGTGGGTTTATCAGGTATTTTGGAAGCAAAAGCTTGAACATACACTCACAGAAAACAAGTCAAGGAAGACATCTATGGTACATTGGTAACGAAAAACACTATTGCAATAAACCATGACCACTACATCACTTGTTATCTTGATCTTGACATTGATGGTGAAAAAAATTCACAAGATGAAAACAATGAGAACAGATGGTAGCACACCCAGAAAGAGTTACTGGACCATGATTCGAGAGCCAGTGAAAACTAAACTAGATGCAAGAATTTGGACTAACAAACCAACTGAATTATTGATAGTGAACCCTAATAAGTTTACCAAAATAGGAAATCAAGTTGGCTATCGATTGGTTCCTGGTCCGGCTGCTATTCCACTTCTACTAGAGGATGATTACTCGCAGATCCGCGGCACATTTTCGAATTACAATGTATGGGTTACGCCGTATAACAGGTCAAAAAGATGGGCTAGTGGGTTATATGCTGATCGAAGTCATGGGGGTGATACCTTATTTACTTGGACAAACAGGTAATATTGCATGGTTTTTATAACGGTAAAAATTCTCTCACACTCTTTTTTTACACATTTGTACACACAATTTTCACAATTGTGTGTGCTTGATATAAAAATTTTTGAAACGAGAAAAGGGTGATATTCATCATTAAAACATGCAAAGTGGATGTGTATGGAAGATGTTAAATAAGTTTTGGGAGAATATTATTGCCCTTTTTTTAAAGTCAATATATAGCATTGGTCTTAGGGGCACACCAAAATACCTAATACTGCTTTTTCCTTCTTTCCTTTTGTCTTTTTTGTTAATAAATATATTTTTTAATGTTTAAAAGTTATAAAAAAAATGATAAAATAAAATTAAAACAAAAAACAAAAAATTTTAATTAAAAAGTATGTTTTTCAAATTCGTTATGTATCAATTAATAATAAACTCCACAATAAGTCTTTGAGTTATACTATAAAAATTTTCCCGTACAATTGATTACCATATGATTTTAAAATGTTATAATATAATCATTTTATGAGTTAACTAAAAACAGAAATAAGTTGTACTTGAAATTTATGTAATTACTAGAAATTATTACATGAGAAATATAAGTGCCATACGACTTATTCATATATTAAAAGGCCTTAATAAGTGAAGAAAATATAATAGACATGCTATCTTCTTACAAGTTTTTGAATGTTAAGATAACACTTAGTATTAAAGTGAGTAATATGTCTCATAAAAAAGAGAGTAATATGCTATTGTCTAGTTTGATTTTAAGTATTATATATTTATTGCGTGTTCAAAATATGTTTATCTAATTATTTTTGTAAGTGTATTAAAACACATGTATATTGGATATAAATTTGTTACTCTAAAGTTAAATCTTGACTCTTCCACTTGTAGATCCTCAAACTTTAGCATAAGAGGGATTTAAATTATTCACTTAAGTTTAAAGTATTCGCTTAAGTTAAATCTTGACTCTGCCACTTTTAATTTGTTAGGAACAAAAGGAGATTACTTTAAATTTAAGTGATCGTTTGGTTGCTAAAAAACTTAAAGTGATTGATTTTAGTCTCTGACAAGCTTTAAAAGATCACTTTTAGTTTTAGTATTTATTGAGCAATGACATGATGGTTTCTAGATCAATTTGACCATGTCATCTAAGTGACAAAAAATAATCACTTCAAACTTCTAAAACTAAAATTGTGCTAAATTTTAAGGATAATAGCATATTTAACTCTCTTTTTTATTAGGTACTGTATCCTTCTATTCGTTAGCTAAAACCACAAATTCACTTCGACTCAAAGAAATTATGTTGGTGGAAGGTATATAAAAGAAAATTAAAAGAAGGAAAAGAGAAAGTTTTAGATAGTGGGGATGGAAATGGGGTAGAGTTGGCATGACATGTAAAAGCCATGCCTAAGTTTATATTAATATTCAAAATAAATTTATAGTTATTTAGCAAAAAAACCTATAATTAAATACTTGAAATTTGGGTGTGGGTGAAACTTTATTAAGCTAATTAGGTATTTAAAACATACATATTGACTTGAATTAATTGGGAGGTGGAGTTATATAGAAGTAATTATTAGGAGTTCCCAGAGTATGGTGATCTCGTGTTTACTCCTCTCACATTCATAGTAGATTCCACTAATTAATTCATGGCGTTGTCTATTGTGAATTTAAGAGGAAAGTGTACTATGTTATCCTGTTCAAGAGCAACTGGTAATTTTCAGGAAAAAAAAAAAAAACATGGAAGTTTTGTTGCATTCAATTTTTTCCTGTAATAAAGCAGGTAGCAATGAAGAAAATCAAACTGGTTGATTTGGTTCATTTTGCAGGAATAGGGATATTGACAACAAGGACATAGTGTTATGGCACACAATAGGCTTCCACCATAGCTCTTCTCAAGATGAATTTCTAGTGATGCCGACTTTGAATGGTGGGTTTGAGCTCCGCCCTTCAAACTTCTTCGAAAGCAACCCAATCTTGAATTTAATGCCTCCTAAGCCTGTGGACTTACCCACATGCAATGCCATCACTCCTTAGAGGAGGAAAAAATAATCGGAATAACTAGCATCTTCAGTAGAAGTTCTAGATAAATGTTATTTGTGCTATTAGATATTCTAAATAATTGTCAACTTTTAAGTTGTTTTCAGAATAAGAATTTGAAAAACTATTAGAACTTTTAAAATGGTGGAATTTAGATTTGTGGGAATTTCAATCTCATCAATTAAGCTTTTATTAATTTTCTGGGTATATCCAAGAGTTAAGAATTTTGAAGCACTACAAAAAAAAGGTCCTCTATATGCCAAAAAAACGTGACTATAGCTTATAGCCGCGTTTTTTTAGGCCGCGGTTCAGAATGTGGCCTAAAACCTGTGACTATAGGACTGATGGTCCTATGGCCACACTTTTTAAACGCGGCCCCAGCTCGGGCCCTATAGCCACGTTTAAAACGCGGCCATAGGGTGCAGTCTTGGGCCACGTTTTAAACGTGGCCATAGGGTGCAGTCTTGGGCCGCGTTTTAAACGCAACCCAAGGTTGGACCTTAGGCCACGTTTTAAACGCGGCCTAAGACTGGACCCTTAGGCCGCGTTTAAGAAGTGTGGCCATACCCTCCATGTTGAGGGCCTCTAACACTCCTTTAAGCCGCGTTTTAACCGTGGCCTAAGGTCCAACCTTGGGTTGCGTTTGAAACGCGGCCAAAGAGTTCACCCTTAGGCCACGTTTCAAACGCGGCCCAAGCAAATACCCCTAGGCCGCGTTTTAAACGTGGCCTAAGTTCCAGCCTTGGGCCGCGTTTTAAATGCGGCCTAAGACCCCCGAATTCCTATTAAGAATTTGTCTATAGCCGCGTTTTTAAAAAGTGGCTATAGTTTTTTTTTTTTTTCTTTTTTCTGGGCAGATGAGTTTTCCTGTATTACAATATTGTAAAGCAACATAAATTTTCTAAAGCAAGAGTTTTCAACAAAATATCAAGCACGAATTTTCTCAAACCTGTCAACAATCGATATCCCTAAAGAATACAAGAAATTGATCAATCTTAATGGAATATGTCGTTCAATACAGCAACTAAATGGAGGGAAAAAGTGTAAAATCCATTGGAGACAATATTACAATCATGTTTACAATATTTTGAATATCCACAAAGTTACAATATTACAATATTCCGAATGTCCACGAAGAGTCCTCCCTATGATGTAGCGCTATCCTGAATATATTATATACATTCTATTAGCAGCACATAACAATGTATTACAATAAACACACAAGTTTCATTAAATTAAAGGCAAAGTTTGTATTACCTGACAAATTGCTTAAACCTAAACTGCTTGGCGTCTTTTGTAAGAAGGCTAGTATTTCATCCATTTTCCTCTTTGTTTCGGCCATTTCTTGCTTTGTTTCGGCCAGCTGCTGCTGATGCCGTGTTTCTAATTCACGCATTGCTTCGGCCAGTTGCTGCTCATGCCGTGCATCTGACTCCTGCTTTGCTTCGGCCAATGCTTCAGCAATTTCCTCCTTGTGTTGTGCATGCAATGACGCCATTTGGTCTTGATGCCTCTGCTCTGCGTAAGCAAGTTGGTCCCTCATCGAATTTTCCAATGCAGTCATCCGT
Source organism: Quercus lobata (assembly GCF_001633185.2). Classification (NCBI taxonomy): domain Eukaryota; kingdom Viridiplantae; phylum Streptophyta; class Magnoliopsida; order Fagales; family Fagaceae; genus Quercus; species Quercus lobata. The sequence goes on from NC_044913.1 coordinate 30,992,478, forward strand.
TGGGCCGTTTCAGGGGACGACGGCCCAGGCAAACATGGAAGGTTGGACCCACTTCTTCCTGTTGGGGTTGGTCCAAAACCGACCCCACGGACACGTCCAGAACTTTCTTTGCCCATCACTTGAGCGAATGCATCATCATGTGCCCAAAGAATTCCATCGCGACGGTCTCCTTTTAGTTTGCCCCCGTTGTATAAAATTTCTTTCATTTTATCCTGTTTTCATACAAGAACCAAATAACATATTATTTGCTATAAACATTTCACACACAAAATAGAAAATAAATAGGTTATGATATAGGGCTTACAATCTTATGTAGCACTACATCACTAATAGGAGTCCCATCTTTCGTGCAGTATGCTTTTATGAAAACATCTGCACGCTCCACTGCTTGGCCGCTCTCTTTTGCCTACATCATATTCATCAGTCTCATTACAATAGTGACAATTTATGTTGGTGATATGAAGCGACAATCGACAACCAAACATAGCAAATGAAATTTGGAACATAACATGCAATATAAATGTAAACAAATTCCGTAAACATGTAGTTTATTACGTTCAAAAAGACGAGTTGTACATCAACCAAAAATTGCTTGATACAAAGCATTCACATGAAGAGTACATGTACTCTTCATGTGAATGCTTTGTATCAAGCAATTTTTGGTACCAACACTCTTGCCGTTTGAAAAAGTGCGGCCATAGCACCCTTGTTGACAACTTTGAAGACATTTTCGCCGCATTTAAAACGCGGCTATAGGCCACAACTATAGCCACGTTTCTTAAATGTGGTTATATCTGTTACCTATAGCCATGTTTAAAACGCAGCTATAACCCCCTAACTATTTTTAGAATTTGTCTATAGCCACGTTTCAAACGCGGCTATAACCCCCTAACTATTTTTAGAATTTGTCTATAGCCACGTTTCAAGAACAACCAATTGCTATATACCAAACCAAACTCTTGCTAACAAAGTGGCAAACATAAATATTAATGAAATCACTAATCAAAAACAGGAAACATCACCAGAAATGTCTATTGACAGTCGTAAACATGCAAAAAAGCCAAGTCTTCCTTACCCCAACACTGTGCTCTCCATCAATAAACTAGTTTCTTCCTTACCCCAACACATAATAATTTTAATTCAACCAAACAATATGTACGGAAATTTTGTTGTGAATTTTCCATATTGATTATTTCTAAACCAAGAAGTTGTGGATTGCTTAGTTTGGACCCTACGACAACGTTGGGCATTGCCACCATTACTGTCATCTCCATGCAAGCCCTTCCTCAATGCTAAACTCACGCCGACAAAATCTATTTTAATTTCCATGAATTCGAATCGACCATGTTCTTTCAACAACAAAATAAATAAATAGTAGAGCATTATGTCAGAAGTTCAATTAAAATATGTCAGAAGTTCAATTAAAATAGTAGAGCATTAAAACTTGGCTAGTTGTTGTATAATGCATTTCTTACCATATTGTCAGCAGTTTGGGCAAAACTTATAGGCCCTGTCCTCACTATATCCTTCTGAAATGCACGCCTTCTCTTGTTCTTATCACTTAATATCTACAAACACATTCTCGCCAACAATTTAAAACAAAGAAATCAATTAAAACACTGCACTCAGTATATCCAAATACCCCATCACATATATTACCACTAAAAAATAATAGAGCAAGAAAATAGTGCAACCTTCGTTTTAGGATCAAACCAATAGTCAACTAGTGCGCGGTAGTCCTGCTCCTCAGCCCAAGATGGTTGATTTTTAATGACATCTTCTTTCAACGCATCTTTTGGGTAGCATTTCTTTTTTAACTTACTCCTTCGGTTCCTTCTCAACTCCCCTAGTAAGTGCATTGCCCAGTTCATTTGATTAGCTGGTCTGATAATTTCTGGGTCAATGATCCACTTTTTTTGAAATGCAAAAATTGAGTTAGCATAGTGCAATAATTCACCCTAGTGAAAATGCCATTTAGCACATACACGGCTATACACAACAATTAAAAGTAGCTTAATTTGATACAACCTCTATCGCTATCCAGGCTTCTTCTTTGTATTTACGGTCGACATGCGTCCAAGTACTTGGCATAAGTGGGCAATAGTTGTGGCAGATGCATAAGGTGCCTAACCACCTTTTGAATGTTTGCCCGCTTTCTCCAACCGGTTGCTTGCTCCCATTTAACCCACATACAAGTTTCTTGTTCGCTGGAAGAGCCCATATCCGCTGCATTAGCGTTATTCCACGTTTTTTATTTAAATTATTGGATATTGGGGTTTCTCGAACTGAATCTTCTGCACACCCATCAGTGGATGGTGCGGTTTCTTGGACCAAATCTTCTGCATATAGTAAACCATTATTAGGAATGAAATTTCAAAGTTCACAATTAGAGAGAAGTCACTATATATAGCTCAAGTGCTCAACTAACATGATATATGTGATCTTTGTAAATGTGGACATTTTGATACTTAAAGAAACTGATAATAACAAATAAGTCGATGTCTCTATCTAAAAGCTGTTTTTATCCCTTACAAAAATAAAAAACTGTTTTCATCCAAGGAAGAAAAGTTGCATGTATTTATCAATCATACAAAAAAATTCAAACACAGAGATGGAGGATTATGTCTTGGGTTTGAACTTATTAGCTGCTTGTGTTACTTATCGATAATAAGTAAAAAAAAAAGTGTTAAATATCTGTTGGTGTAAAAAAAAAAAAAAAAGGCATAATGTTTGAGCGTGTCTTAATATTTTAATATTATTCTCTAAAGAAACTCTTGTAATAATAATAATTTTGTATTAGTTTCACCACATAATACACCTCATCCCCTCCCCCCCCCCACACACACACAGGCATAAAATTGACTTGGACCATAGTGATGAGAAAATCTTTTGCATAATTATATAGTCTTATTTTGTTTATTATTCTACAAGTGCTTATATGTTCCAGAAATGGAAGTATTTATTCACTTGAACTGGTAAGTTCCAGCAATTATCCCGACCAAAAATGTGTTCATGATAATTTTTTTTTTATTGGTTATCTACACAACCTCCCAGTGGTCTGTCTTGAACATCTCATTATTTTGGAGAAATGTCATTTGAGCTAGAGCTCAATGGCACAAAAATTTGAAGATAAATAGTTTCGGTCTTCTGTAAAACGTGGCTTCAGACGAAATTTAAAGCTGCGTTCAAAACGGGGCTTTAAGGTTCATTTGGGCCGCGTTTTTTAAACGGAGCTTTAGGATGGGACTTGGGCCGCGTTTTTATCAATCAAAAACGTGGCCTCAGAACCTGTCTATGGCCCCACGTTCAAAACGGGGCTTTAAGGTATCATTTGGCCCGCGTTTTTTAAACGGGGCTTTAGGATGGGAGATAAAAAACGCGGCCTCAGAACCTGTCTATGGCCCCGCATGGAAAACGGGGCTTTAAGGTTCTTTGAAGCCACGTTTTTGAAAACGGGGCTTTAGGATGGGTCTTGGGCCGCGTTTTTTATGGCCGCGGCTTAAAAAACGCGGCCCAAGGCCCCCGCGTTTTGTAGTGAAGTATTAAATTAGTTACAACAAAGATGGTAACAGGGATGATAACGAATTTGTGACATTGAAAATATAGAAGGCATATCTGAAGGCGATATCTTAGAGATTGGTGATTGCTTGTTGAAGCTGCAAAACATCCAAATTGTTGTTGTGAAGAAATTTTGGTGGAGGTCCTCAGAATCATCATTTGTCTGTGAGTTTCTGGTTTTTTTTTTTTTTTTTTTTTTTTTTTTTTTTTATTATTTTGAGTTTAAAGATAGGACTAATTATATTTTGTTTTAGTTTTTGTGTGAATACCCATTTGCTTTAGAGCTGTGATATGGGATATGAGACAAAGTTTTAATTGATGTGAAGGACTATTTAAAGTGTTTTGAATTTTAAATTTTAAACTAATATTTTTCTATTTGTTGGGGTAGGGGACTAACAATTAATTTATTTTTTTAATTAATAGTACAACAGGAGAATTTTGGACAAGGTCTGGGGAAATTACCCCCCTTGTCTCTACTTATGTGAGTGATTGATATGATATAATTTAAAAGTTACAAATAGCCCAAGTTTTATTATTACATATTTTGATACTCCTAGTTTTAAGATCCACTAGTTAAGAAGGATGTGTATAGCTTTGGAATTTTCCATTTTAGAGATGGATTGAAATGGCCCAAATAGACTGAACTAGACCGTAATGGACCATAGTGGATTGAAATGGGCCAAACTAAACCGAAGTGGACCAAAGTGAAACGAAATGGACCAAATAGACTAAAGTGAACCGAATAAGACATGTAAGCTAAAATTGGGATGTATATATATATGATAAAATTGTATTAAAAGGGGGGGGGGGTGGGGGGACCCCAAAATAAGGTGACGTGACCGATGATGTAGGGATCATTCTACAATACCCACCTATTTTTAAGTGGGTACCGTACCCACCGAAATCTTAGCCATTTATTTTTATTGTTTCAATCCTAGCCGTAATTTACTTGAGTTTAGTAGTAAACCTATTACCGGTAGAATGGGTAGGGATATAAAAGCAAAACAAAACCAAAAAGAAAAGAAAGAAACAAAGACCGAATGATTGGTAAAAAAAAAAAAAGGATGAACGAGACTGCCACTGCCACTGCTCACCATCCACCACCTTCAAATAATCTACCACTATCACCGGTGATAATTTATTTATTTATTTATTTATTTGCTGTGATTCATATTGATTTTAAATTTGACTCAGATGTCTCATTTTTGTTTGGTTTTGATTTTAAACGAGTGTATTTTTCAAATTCTCTTTATGTATCAATTATAAAAGAAATCCAGAATTTTTCTTCAAGTTATATTATAAAATTTTTCATGTACAATTGATTACCATATAATTTTAAAATGTTATAACTTAATCCTTTTATGAGTTAAACCAAAAAAAAAAAAAAAAAACATATGTAAGTTGTAATTGAAATTTCTGTAATCACTAAAAATTATTACATGAGAATTATAAGTGTAATACGACTTATTAATATATTAATTAGAAAGCCATAACAAGCAAAGATAATATAATGGATATGTTTGGTAACTGTTTTTTTCCCTTATTTTCTGTTTCCAAAAATAATTTTTTATTTTTGAGACTAAAAAACTTGTTTGGCAACCCAAAATGGATAGAAAATAAAAACTGTTCTCAAAACTCAATTTGTGAAAGAAATTGAAAACACTCAAAAGGCTGTTTTCAGTTTCTAGTTTTTAAAGCCAATGAAAATATGTGTCTGATTTAATGAATCCATCCCATTTAATAAGTTAGCGCTAGAGTTTGAATCCTAGTAATAACATATTTCAGTATTTTTTTATTTTTTTCTTCAAAAAATTATTTTTTAATTTCAACTAATCAAATATGTTTTTTATTTCAAAAATACAAGAATTTTTTTTTTTTTTTTTAATTTCTATTCTCAAAAGCAAGTTTTTGAAAATAGAAAACAAAAACTATTACCAAACATCACCTCACCACTTAGTATTAACATGAGTAATATGTCTCATTAAAAAGAAAAAATAATATGCTATTATCTAGATTGATATTAAGTATTATATATATATTGTAGGGACACGATTCTTTGAGGCCCAACAAGGATGTTGGGCTCTCACATGAAAGATCCCTCACAATATGATTTGTAGAGAGTGGGCCTGAAAAGCTTGCCTTTGGTCACGGGGCGATGTTCCGGTCTTGATTTTAGAGGAATTCATGCAGAAAAAGGAGTTGGGTTTGAACATTTAAGCAATTTTCGCATCCTATAGGGTTGGACTCCTCGGACTTGATCCGAGGACCATTAAGGTCTTACTCCGGTTACCCAACGATGGGTTTTTTATCTGATGTGCATGTGTTGTTAAGATGTTTTCACCCATGGAGTCTTTTTCGGAGGTGGGATGGAGACCCCCCTTCTTGATTCACTTGCTTTTTCTTTTATACTAGCCTGCGTTCGCTCTCCTTCGTCCACGTGTAGGGTCAACCTTTACAAGACTGATATTTGTCCCATTAGTCTAATCCAAGAATTGTTGGGGATGGTTGATAAAGCTGAAGAATACGGCTCTGTTAGGTGCAGAGTCTTATCTGGGAAGGGTAGTAAGGATAACTTTCCCAAGATATTTTAGATCTCTTTACAAATTTGTCCCTACACCCCTTTTCTCAATGGAGCTTTAGGTCTGCCGAGGACTAAGTTGTCCTCGGCTGCATCTCCGGGCCATTTTTTGCCTTACATCTTTGGGCTCGGGCCATAACCTTTTTCGGCTTGGGCCTTTGGACTCCCCATGAGCAAGTGGGCCTGGCCCATAAATTATTGGGCCCCACAATAACCCTCAAAACCCTGCTGTCCAACATCCTGGTTGGAGTGGGGGGTTTTGGTAATACCAAACATTTATTATGATTCACTTAATTCGGCCTTTGACTGACGCTGGCGACTCTTCACCTGCCCAGGAAGTGTAACGGTCTACAAGATGCTCCTCTTAATTTCTTCACGATGCGCCTATGCCGTTTGGTTATCCGAAGCGCGTCTTTAATATCTTCCCTTTACGAGACATCCCAGATGTAACGGTTATTGATGGCGTGGGGGAACGAAACGGGCGTATTCTTGTTTGCAAATTCCCTTGGAGATCTGAATACATTAAGTACTCTCCTCTTCGTCCCCTATATAAAGAGGAGAAACAAGAGTTGTTCCTCCCACAGATGAATCCCTTAGATTCCTTCCGGAGTTTACTTTTACTCTCCGGTTATACCTTAACCTGAAATACACTCTCCATAGTAATAAGCAATGAAAAAACCATTCCCCTCCCAGAAACGCCATGTCCTAACGAAACTCGAAATGGCTCGGTCAGGGCAAGGATGGCGGAGACTTAAGATTTGTCCCCTCTTCCTTTTAGCCAAAATCCGAAGCAGGGGCTCATCACGTCAAATTTTCGGCGTGACTGAGTCGAGAATTCCCATCATCATAACCAACCGCTCTCTTACGAGCATTCCTAATATGGCCCCAGTGTGTTAGGAGTCAGGAACGAGGCAGGGACTAAGCGCCTCTGCTTCTTCCTCTCTTTGTTCACTGGTGGCCCCCTCCGCCTCCCTTTCTTAGTCTTCCCAGCACCAGATCCATCCTGGTGCTTTTCCTTCTCCCTCTTTTGCTCCCTTCCCTTTCTTTTCATCTCTTCCCTCTTCTTCTCCTCCTTCTTTTACTCATGTCCTCCATCTTCCTCGTTCATCTCCTCCATCTTCCTCATTCATCTCCTCCATCCTCTTCTTCCTTCTCCTTCATTTTTTTCCAAAGAAGGTTCTTCTCTCAACATGAGCAATACTGAGGCAGAGATTGGAGAGACTTTGAAGACGAGTTCAAAAGACACCTGACTGTTTACTTATCTGTACTGCGGATGTTAGTGTTGCTTCGGCAGCTCACCTTTTGTATAGGCTTGTTTGAGCCCCTCTTTGTACGTTGTAATAATTTTTCATATTAATAAAAATTGTTGTTATTTTATTTCGCATGTTCTGTCTCTATATTTTTATAAATTTGCAAGCGCTGCTCGGCACAATAATACAGCATTTGAATCAATGACAACTAAGGCCAAAATACTTGCTAATGAAAAGGTGTCACCATAACCTTAACAGAATTGCTTGACATAGCAATGCGTACTTGTGAACAACGTTACTTGCTCGAAACAATGCCGAGATTAGAACTGGATGCTCTATGCGGTGTATGAAGTAATCATTCGAAGACATATCACCCGCAAAAATGAACAGCCCCCTTAGGCTACCGAATAGTGGAGCGCTCCACCATCGTCCTAACACCCTTATTGGCCTTAACATTTTACAGTATTTGAGCCGAGGACTTTCCCCATCCGAGTAGTTGGTTTCCCCATAGGCTTGAGTCCGAGGACCATGCAAGGCCTTGGTTCTGTCCAAAACTTGTAATTTTTCTTTTTTGTACTTGGTTTCCCCATAGGATTGAGTCTGAGGACCATGCAAGGTCTTGGTTCTGTCCAAAACTTGTAAGATTCCTTTTTTGTACTTGGTTTCCCCATAGGCTTGAGTCCGAGGACCATGCAAGGCCTTGGTTCTGTCCAAAACTTGTAAGATTCCTTTTTTGTACTTGGTTTCCCCATAGGCTTGAGTCCGAGGACTATGCAAGGCCTTGGTTCTGTCCAAAACTTGTAATTTTTTTTTTGTACTTGGTTTCCCCATAGGCTTGAGTCCGAGGACCATGCAAGGCCTTGGTTCTGTCCAAAACTTGTAATTTTTCTTTTTTGTACTTGGTTTCCCCATAGGCTTGAGTCCGAGGACCATGCAAGGCCTTGGTTCTGTCCAAAACTTGTAATTTTTCTTTTTTGTACTTGGTTTCCCCATAGGCTTGAGTCCGAGGACCATGCAAGGCCTTGGTTCTGTCCAAAACTTGTAATTTTTCTTTTTTGTACTTGGTTTCCCCATAGGCTTGAGTCCGAGGACCATGCAAGGCCTTGGTTCTGTCCAAAACTTGTAATTTTTCTTTTTTGTACTTGGTTTCCCCATAGGCTTGAGTCCGAGGACCATGCAAGGCCTTGGTTCTGTCCAAAACTTGTAATTTTTCTTTTTTGTACTTGGTTTCCCCATAGGCTTGAGTCCGAGGACCATACAAGACCTTGGTTCTGTCCCTGGGCCCCCATGCAGAACGGGCCTGGGCCGCGAATTTACTGGGCCCACGAATTAAGGGGTATTTCCGTAGTCCTCGGTCACGCGGTACTTTTTTGGCGTCCCAGTGTTCGAGGTGCGCCTTCACGAGACTCCTTTAATCTCAGGGTTGCAGATGGCGTTGGAAATCGAGCCGGAGACACTTTGTCTGTAGCATTCCTTAGGACGCTGCGTGAATTAAATGCCACCACCTTACCTTTTTAAATAAATAGGAGAGAAAGTTGCTGTACCTGCGCACAAATCCTTCAGTTTCCTCCCTTAGTATATCATGTTTGAGGCGAGGGTTGGGGAAAAGGAACTCTCTCCGCCACAAAGGCGCCGTGTCCTCCTGAGACTCGAAATAGTGAGGTATGGGCAAAGGAGGCATAAATTCAAGGGAATATTCCGTTTCGACAGAGGGGAAAGGGCGTTTCTCCCTCTTTTAGTCAAAATCCGAAGCAGGTTCTGTTCATGCCAGAATTTTGGTGTGTCAGAAGAAAGATTCTCCGCCATCAGCACCTCTGCCTTGTTGCAGGCAAATTTTTGGTGAAGGCTCCTCAACTTCCGGCTCCCTGCACCTTTCCTTCAGCGGTGCGAGGCTCAAGTTGGGTTTCATGCGCCTTTTCTTCAGCTACGCTAGCCTGAAGCTGGGCTCTCTCTGCGCCTTTTCTTCAACGGTGCAGGCCCCAAGCTGGGTTCTTTTGCTGCCTGAGTTATGGGCATGCAAAAGCATTGAGGAAGAACAAGGTCTTGAAGCAGTAGCCAACTTCTCCTCTGTGCTACCTCCTCGGCTTTATCTTATTTTCTTGTATCTTTCCTTTCGATTATGTAGTGAGCTTTGACATAAGCTGATTCCAGCTTTTCATTGTACGCTGTACTATTTCTTTGTTTTAATAAAAAGGGAAATTTATTTACTTGTTTTGAATACTGTTCTTTTTGCAACACTACTTTGTGAAAGGGTGTACTCCATGTGTGTGTTTCTTCGATGATACTTAGAGCGGGAAACCTTGAAACATAATCCAACTAATTCTAATTTACCAACACTACCAGGCATTACGACGATAATTCATAGTAAGTTAAACTTAGGAGACTAACCGAGGTAACAATTGAATATTCTGTAATAAGCGCGAGAATACTGTCCGAGAATGATAATCTCTAAATAATCCATCCGAGGAGTTGACTGAGCAGTAGAGAACTCAGATTGTTTTTCAGGCGACATATTGCTCTATATTGCATCGATCCTTTTGGTGCTGCAGATCCGAAAGCAGACTTGAGAATCCTCGCAATTTAGGAACTAACCCAATTGTTAGTGGAGAGTTTTCCTCGGATAAATCCTAAAGTCCATGTAATGTAGTTTTTCCTTACAAGTAGTTGGTTTCCCCATAGGCTTGAGTCCGAGGACCACGCAAGGCCTTAGTTCTGTCCAAAACTTGTGATTTTTCTTTTTTGTACTTGGTTTCACCATAGGCTTGAGTCCGAGGACCATGCAAGGCCTTGGTTCTGTCCAAAACTTGTAATTTTTCTTTTTTGTACTTGGTTTCCCCATAGGCTTGAGTCCGAGGACCATGCAAGGCCTTGGTTCTGTCCAAAACTTATGAGGTTTCTTTTTTGTACTTGGTTTCCCCATAGGCTTGAGTCCGAGGACCATGCAAGGCCTTGGTTCTGTCCAAAACTTATAAGGTTTCTTTTTTGTACTTGGTTTCCCCATAGGCTTGAGTCCGAGGACCATGCAAGGCCTTGGTTCTGTCCAAAAACTTATGATTTTTTCTTTTTTGTACTTGGTTTCCCCATAGGCTTGAGTCCGAGGACCATGCAAGGCCTTGTTCTGTCCAAAACTTATGATTTTTCTTTTTTGTACTTGGTTTCCCCATAGGCTTGAGTCCGAGGACCATGCAAGGCCTTGGTTCTGTCAAAACTTATGATTTTTTCTTTTTTGTACTTGGTTTCCCCATAGTAGTCTTTGAGATCACGTAGGACCATGCAAGGCCTTGGTTCTGTCCAAAACTTATGATTTTTCTTTTTTGTACTTGGTTTCCCCATAGGCTTGAGTCTGAGGACCATGCAAGGCCTTGGTTCTGTCCAAAACTTATGATTCTTTCTTTTTTGTACTTGGTTTCCCCATAGGCTTGAGTCCGAGGACCATGCAAGGCCTTGGTTCTGTCCAAAACTTATGATTTTTTCTTTTTTGTACTTGGTTTCCCCATAGGCTTGAGTCCGAGGACCATGCAAGGCCTTGGTTCTGTCCAAAACTTATGAGGTTTCTTTTTTGTACTTGGTTTCCCCATAGGCTTGAGTCCGAAGACCATGCAAGGCCTTGGTTCTGTCCAAAACTTATGATTTTTTCTTTTTTGTACTTGGTTTCCCATTTCTTGCTTGACTTATGTTTCTTTTTTGTACTTGGTTTCCCCATAGGCTTGAGTCCGAAGACCATGCAAGGCCTTGGTTCTGTCCAAAACTTATGATTTTTTCTTTTTTGTACTTGGTTTCCCCATAGGCTTGAGTCCGAGGACCATGCAAGGCCTTGGTTCTGTCCAAAACTTATGATTTTTTCTTTTTTGTACTTGGTTTCCCCATAGGCTTGAGTCCATGGACCATGCAAGGCCTTGGTTCTGTCCAAAACTTATGATTTTTTCTTTTTTGTACTTGGTTTCCCCATAGGCTTGAGTCCGAGGACCATGCAAGGCCTTGGTTCTGTCCAAAACTTATGAGGTTTCTTTTTACTCGGTTTATTTTTCGACCATAAGCCCCTATACTAGGGCGGGGAAAGTTGGCTTGAGGCCGGAAGCCCCTAAGAATGCCCGCGCCCTTGGCATTGCAAGTCGTAGCCCCTAGCAGAAGTTTATGCCGGGGCAACAACCGTATGTCGCCGGAGACGGAGGAAACCCCAGGGATTTCTGCTTGCTAGAGAGTTGACTCCACCGCCACCTGCGCCAACGCGCAAGCTTCCCACAGACGGCGCCAATTGTAGGGACACGATTCTTTGAGGCCCAACAAGGATGTTGGGCTCTCACATGAAAGATCCCTCACAATATGATTTGTAGAGAGTGGGCCTGAAAAGCTTGCCTTTGGTCACGGGGCGATGTTCCGGTCTTGATTTTAGAGGAATTCATGCAGAAAAAGGAGTTGGGTTTGAACATTTAAGCAATTTTCGCATCCTATAAGGTTGGACTCCTCGGACTTGATCCGAGGACCATTAAGGTCTTACTCCGGTTACCCAACGGTGGGTTTTTTATCTGATGTGCATGTGTTGTTAAGATGTTTTCACCCATGGAGTCTTTTTCGGAGGTGGGATGGAGACCCCCCTTCTTGATTCACTTGATTTTTCTTTTATACTAGCCTGCGTTCGCTCTCCTTCGTCCACGTGTAGGGTCAACCTTTACAAGACTGATATTTGTCCCATCAGACTAATCCCAGAATTGTTGGGGATGGTTGATAAAGCTGAAGAATACGGCTCTGTTAGGTGCAGAGTCTTATCTGGGAAGGGTAGTAAGGATAACTTTCCCAAGATATTTTAGATCTCTTTACAAATTTGTCCCTACACCCCTTTTCTCAATGGAGCTTTAGGTCTGCCGAGGACTAAGCTGTCCTCGGCTGCATCTCCGGGCCATTTTTTGCCTTACATCTTTGGGCTCGGGCCATAACCTTTTTCGGCTTGGGTCTTTGGACTCCCCATGAGCAAGTGGGCCTGGCCCATAAATTATTGGGCCCCACATATATATATATATATATATATATATATATATAATGTGAGTTCATAATATGTTAAGGTTATGTTTGGTAATAGTTTTTCTTTTCTATTTTCAAAAACTTATTTTTGAGAATAAAAATAAAAAACTTTTTTTTTTTTTTGAAATCAAAAACATATTTGGTTAGTTGAAATAAATAAATAAAAGAAAATTTTTTTGAGGAAAAAAGTAAAAAATACCGAAATATATTGTTACTAGTATTTGAACTCTGGCGCTAACTCATTAAATGAGATGGATTCATTAAATTAGAGTCATATTTTCATTGGCTTTGAAGACTAGAAACTGAAAATAGCCTTTTGACTGTTTTCAATTTCCTTCACAAATTGAGTTTTGAGAATATTTTTTATTTTCTATCCATTTTTGGTTGGCAAACAATTTTTTTAGTCTCAAAAATAAAAAATTGTTTTTGAAAACAGAAAATAAGAGGAAAAAATAGTTACCAAACATATCCTAAGTATTTCTCCGAGTGTATTAAGACAAGCGTATATTGAAAATCAAACTAGTTGGTTTGGCTCATTTTTGCAGGAATAGGGATATTGACGACAAGGACATAGTGTTATGGCACACAATAGGCTTCCACCTTAGCCCTTCCCAAGATGAATTTCCAGTGATGCCGACTTCGAATGGCGGGTTTGAGCTTTGTCTTTCAAACTTCTTCGAAAGCAACCCAATCTTGAATATAAGGCCTCCTAAGCCTGTGGAATTACCCACATGCAATGCCACCACTCCTTAGAGGAGGGGGAAAAAATCGCAATAACTAGTATCTTCGGTAGAAGTAGAAGTTCTAGTTAATTGTTGTTTGTGTTATTCTAAATAATTGTCAACTTTTATGTTGTTTATAGAATAATAATTTGAAAAACTATTAGAACTTTTAGAATGGTGGAACTTAAATTTGTGGGGATTTCAATCTTATCAATTAAGCTTTTATTATTTGTCTGGGTATATCCAAAAGTTAAAATTTAAAGTATAAAATTAGTTACAAGAAGGATGGTAATGAGGATGATAATGAATTGGTGACCATGATAATATGGTACATCTCAGGGTATTGGTGGTGGTGAAAATAATAACATAATCAGCAATAATAGTTGGTCATTGGTGGTGGAGACAATGACAATGGTAATGGTCATAGCAATACTTTTAGTATTAATGTATTATGTTGTTTGTGATGGTGGTGGTGGTGGTGGTGGTGGTGGTGATAAGCCACTTTGTGTTTAATTGAGTTGACTCTCTCTCTCTCTCTCTCTCTCTCTCTCTCTCTCTCTCTCTCTCTCTCTCTCATTTTCTTCTTTTGAGAGTACTAGGTAGGGTGGCATGTGCTACCTCTTAAGTGAGAAAATTAATATAAAATTTGTATTTGAAGAAGTATGAAACTACATACATAAAAAATATATGTCATAAAAAGTTAATCTTATTTGTATAATAATTTCAATAGTTAATTACACACAAAGTTATGGTAACTATTTAACATATGAATATCTATTTTACTATAGTAGTTTCTTAGTACTTATTTGCTAAAGACAATATCCACTCACTAAAAACTTCTAAGAATGATACCAAATATCATCATCTTTCAATAATAAGCAACTGAGTTTTTCTAGGACATTGTCACAATTTTTAAATTTCGTAATGAATAATGTCATATGCTACAATTGAATTTCTTCATCAAATACCTTTAACCATACACAATGAATTTTTTTTTTCATTCATACTTTCTTCTTTATCATTCTACATGAGTCTAGGTTGTATATTTACCTTACTTAGTTTTTAGTGAACACCCATTTTAGGCAAGAAAAGGAAAAAACAAAACAAAACAAAAGGCATGTGTCATCGAATTTCCCATTAGATAAATTATAAGTTTTGAAGATTTAAACCTAGAAAATCAATATTCTTTAGGTAATAAATAAAACACCTTATATCACCATTCCAACTTCTAAGCATTATTACCATCTAAAACTCAAAATACATGAAGAAATTTTTGGAATGTTAAAATTTAATGGGAGTATTTTAGACATTACACAATTTAATATTTTAAGAATCATAAGCTTTGATTAGGATTTAATTGAGAATATGACATATTTGATCTTATCCAAAATATTAAGGGGAAAATTTCTTGATTTTAAAGTTTAAGGAAGAATTGTGAACTACCCTAAACATAAAGGATGAAAAGTGTTTTTATCCAAAGTTTTTTATTTTTATTATTTTGTGTGTGTAAAACAATGTGTTTTTACTTAAAATGGTGTATAAAGATAAAAATACAATAAAAAATACAAAAATTTAACCTAAGAAAACTGTATATGAAATAGTTAATTTTGGCTCAACAATGTTGACTAAACTAAAAAAAAAAAAAAAATTATAGAAACACAACATAATGGTACAACATTTTTGTAATAACTTTATAATTTTGTTATATTTTATTGACTCATAAAGAATTGAAACTTTAGTAATTGTGAAAATATTATGATGACAACAAAATGTCTTAATATTTTTACAAGAGAAATGTTATTATGTAACGACTAAATTTAGAGTTTGAAATAAAGTCAAACAAGTAAAATAGTTTCACAAATATGAATTTGTATTGACGAATGTGTGGTTCGATTCTCTGAAATTACAAAAGAGCGATCCTCTGATTCGATCTCCTTGAAATATTTGTTGATTAGAATTGTGGTAATGTGATTTTGATTCGAACACCAAATATCTTTCAATTTGTTTAAGGAATGGATCGAAGATCTTTGAAACAGAATTACAACAAATCTCTAGCTATGAGCTTGTTAGAAATCCTTTATTCTGCAAGTTCTTTGTATTCTTCATGTGTTCTTCATATTTTTCTTTCATTCTTAATCTTTGAAGGTTTGTGGTGGAAACTTTTTGGGGCTTTGGAGGCTTGAATCTATAAAGCTTCACCAATTTGTGGTTTCTTGGAGTTTCTGGAGTCTTTTGAGCTTGATTCCAATGAATTTAGAGATTTAGGAAGATGATTTGGATGATTTCTCTTCAAATGTTCTTCATATTCGATTGTTTATGGCAAAAGTTTTTCGGAGCTTTTGGGCTTGAATTTGTAGAGCTTTGCTGATTTGTAGTTTCTTGAAGTTTCTGAAGGCTTTTGGGCCTGATTCCAGCAAACTTTAAGATCTAAGCAGGTAGTTTTGATGATTCTGCTTTGAATGTTCTTCATATTTGAGGTTAAAGTTCTTGAAATTTCTGGAAGCTTCAGGGCTTGGTTCTAATGGAGATTCTATAATTTTGAATCTTCCTTAATGTTGCTTGTGGCATGGATGCCTTGGTATGTCCCAAGATGTCTTGGTGTGTATCCCAAGATGTCTTGGTATGTTCCAAGATCTCTCCCAAGATGTCTTGGTGTCTTGAAATGTCTTAGAAAGACTTCTATTTATAGGAGTTTAGGGGTGGGTGAGCGACACGTAACGAAATCTGATTGGTGAGATGTGTCATAGTTTGATTGGAGGATTTTTAAGACTTTTTCTCCAAGACACATGGCATCATTTGATTGGCTGAAATGTCTTGATTTTCAAAGTGACACATGTTAGAATTGATTAGATTGTTATGTCATCGCTTACATGCACCGGATGTCATTGCTTACATGTGCTAATGTGTGGAATTGTCATTACTTACACGCACTGATGTGTGATTGGCTTTTTGCATGCTTTTTTTTTTTATGTTTTTATTCCAAAACACATGAAAAATTTCTGTTGGTTCCTGAATGGTGATGGTAGAAACTAGTTTTAGTACGTGGCACTTTGTCATTAGCTGTACTTTGTGAACTTGGTAGTATGATGTGTTAGCTTATGATAGGTTGGGAATTTTCCCTCTCTACAGTTATATTCACAATATTATCATAACAAATCATAAAGTAGAAGGTTGTTACGGGTTATTGTTGGTAGGCAAAAAAGTAATTTCATTGGTAAGTTTAAATTAGAACCAATAACAATTTAGCACCTATAATTTGTTATGAAAATATTGTGAAAAATGTTCTGGATGTCGCACTTTTTTTTCACAATACCTTTATTTTGAATTGTAGTTGGTTCCAGTATGATATATATATATATATATATATATATATTTATATATATCATTTTAGCCTATAAGAATAACACATGAACATGTTAGTTTATTATTAGTATGATTTAGTCGAGTCCTCTACAGGTGATGCATCTCGACCTCCTCCTTCTAGTGATCCTTCTGCTGAGGCGTATGTAGACCCCACAGCTACCGTGGATCCTCCACCATCTACATCGAGCAACTCTTCCTTGCGTGCTATGTTGATAACATTTTGACCGTTCAGGCGGCGCATGGACAGATTCTATTGGATGTGCTCAATGAAGTTACGGCCTTACGAGCAAATTTTGCGCATGCTAGAGGTTCTACTTCACAGGCTCCACCCTCTGATGAGTCATGATTGCCCTTTGGCAATTCGTCACAAAAAGGAGGAGTACATACGTATGGAGATAGGGGGAGATTATAGATTGTATCTAGGAGTTTTTGATATGTATTCTATTTATTTTGAATTTGATGTATTTCTTTTTATATGGGTTGTATATGTTAGTGGGAGACAGTATGTTTATGTGTTTTTATGTTTTTTTTTTTATGTTTCTTGTTTCACATATGGTACATTGATTATTGATTTATATTATGATATTATTCATGGTGTATGTCTTTTATTTTATGTTTTGTGAAATCAAGAAGTTAAATTTGTTTTACTTGTATTTTCCACACATGCGTTTATGTGTTTGTTGAGTGTTTCAAGAATTTATAGATTACTTCAGTTGTGGCTGCTATCTACTTTAGCAACTGATAGATAGTGGTTTAGGTTGAATTGTAATTAGGGCTTTTTAATTGAATGGGCTGTTTTACTTTAAGCATTTTAATTTTTGTGATGTGTTTTGTCATGAATTGCCAAAGGGGGAGTTTGTTAGGTTCTAAAACTTGAGGAACTAACGTATTAGAACTTTAATTTGTAATATGTTGGCAAACCGTGATCAAAACATAAAGTCTAGGTTTAGGCTTGCTCAAAGTGTGTTTAATTGTAAAATTGGAATTGAGTGATTGTAGAAGTTATTGGACAAAATCTACAAGACTCAATCGATTGAAAATTAGACTTGATTGATCGAAACTCGTGCAGATTTAATTTTCAACAGAATTTCAAATTCAGCCCAAGCCCATATGACGTGTAAGGTTAAGTGTTTTACTTCAAGTATAAAAGGAAAAACTCTAGCTACATTTTAGAAGTCTTTGGAGAGTTGTGTGTTGAATCTTCTGTAAGATCTAGAGATGTTTACCTTCATACACACACAAAGAGTTATCAAGATCAAGATTCACATCAAGAACTTGATGATCTCTTCAGTTGCTGCATAAAGAACTTTAAAGAAGATCTGAAACTTTTGAGTGGAGTCTTAAAGTTACAAGTAGGAGAACTTGTGGTTGCTGAAGATCAAAGAAAGAAGTAGTCCATGGACTCGAAGCTGTCATGTGGTCGTAGTAGTAATTTTTCTACTTGAAGTAGCAATAGGATGTTATTAGTCTAAGTTCTATTGTAAAAACTTCAATTCTTTCATAGTGGATTTGTTTTACCTTAAGGATAACTAGGTTAAATCCTCCCCAGGTTTTTTACTGGTTAGGTTTTTCTGGGTTATCATATCATTGTGTTCTTTATATTTTCGCACTATTTACATGATATGATTTATTTTGTTAACCTAGAATTGAATAATTTATCTAAGTAATCACTTAGCTAAATAACTAGGTTAAACAACTTGTGTTAAGAGGTCTAAAAACATACAAGTGGTATCAAAGCAAGTTAGCTCTTGTGTTTTAGATCTTTTGATCTAAGAGTTGATCATTGACCTTATTGTCATGGAACATGGTCACTCTCTTGTGATCCCACCTCACTTTGATGGTAACAACTATGCCTACTAGAAAGTAAGGATGAAAGCATTCTTGAAATCTTTTGATGAGAGAGTTTGGAACTCCGTTGAATATGGATGGGAGAAACCAACTACTACTTTTAGTGAGTGGTCAACTTCTCAAAAAGAGGCAGCCACTTTTAATAGCAAAGCCATGAATGCTATTTTTAATACTGTTTTTATGGAGAAATTTAAGAAATTCTCAAATTTTGAGGTTATTCATACTGCATGGAATATTCTCCAAACTATGCATGAAGGAACAATGGCAGTTAAGATTAATAAGTTGTAGCAATTAACTATTAAATTTGAAAGTATTAGTATGTCTAATGATGAGTGTTTTGATGAATTCTATGCTAAGCTTAATGATATTATTAACCTTGCTTATAATTTGGGTGAAATTTATGATCAACCTAAGATTGTTAGGAAGATTCTTAGATCCTTGACTAAGGACTTTAAACCCAAAGTGACTACCATTACAGAAAGTAAGGATGTGGACTCCATCCCTATTGATGAGCTTGTAGGATCTCTCCAGTCCTATGAGTTAGACCTACCCAAGATAAACAAATCCAAATCAATGGCTCTTAAGTCAATTGATGATGTTGATGGAAATGGATTTTGTGATGAACTCTCTTCTAAAGAGATTGCATATCTTGCCAAGAACTTTAGAAACTTTATTAGGAACAACAACAGAAGGGCAAAAGGTAAAAACAATGCTGAACCTAGGAATTTTAAGAGGAATGAACCAACTAAAGTTAACAATACTAATAAATCTAAAGAGAAAGTTGGTCAAACCTCTAGTAATTCTCTAGATCAACAATGTTTTGGCTGTCAAGGGTATGGTCATGTGAAATTTGAATGTCATACATTCTTGAGGTCAAAGGGTAAAGCTATGGCTGTAACCCTTAGTAATGATGAAGTTTCTGATCACGAGTCTGGTAGTGATGAAGATAGAAACTTCATTTCTTTCACAGCTACTGCTGTAGTTGATGAAAGTGTTGTGATTAAAGAGAACCCTTCTAATGGGGAACTCTCTGAGTATGCTGATTTGCAAGAAGTTTTTAATAAGCTATGCAAGGTTGCTGCAAAGGATGCAATAAGTGTAGACTTAGGATTAAAGAAGATTGCCTCCCTTGAACTTGAAAAAAAAAACTTGTTGCTGAAATTGCTTGATGCTAATAATTTGATTGATAAGGTGAAGACTAAAAACATGATGTTGCTTGATAAGATTAAGAATCTAGAACTAGAATTATCTGTTGTTAAAGAACAAACTAATAGGTCTGCTAGTTCTAAACTTGATCACATGTTGAGTGTTCAGAAGTCTCCCTTAGACAAAACAGGAATAGTTTTTGTTGATAGCATCTATGTGTCTGAAACTCATTCCACAAATTTTGTTTCTTCTTTTGAGCCTCCCAAGATTGAGATTGTCAAACCAGTAGAAGTTATACCACCCCCTAGGAAGATTAGGGTTGATCTTAAAGAATCTAAGCTTAAGAATCCTAACCTCCCTAAGGATAAGAAGTATGATAGACCTTTGTGGGTTTGTCATTTTTGTGAAAAGGCTAGGCATACTCGCCCAAACTGTTTTAAGTTGCAAGCTGCAGAGCGAGCAAATAAGCCAAGAGTACTTGTGCCTCAAGCACAAGATCCTATGGTACTTATTGGTGAATTGGTAAAGGCTTTAAACCTTTATACCAATCCTGGAGTTGCACATCATTCTAATATGAATAATAACTCTAAAGCCAGAGCTGCATCTAAGAAGTTTAGGATACAAAAGACTCAATCTAATTGAGTCTTTCTGACATGGTCATTGTGCTTCATCTCAAAATTCTTTGTCACCATTCTTTTCTTGTTGTTTTGTTTCTTTTTGCTTATAGGATTTGCATTGCATTACATTCATGCATTTCATATTAGGTTGTTTTTGTTATTTCTTTAAACAAAAACAAAAACAAAAAAACAAAAAAACAAAAAAAAAAGAGGAAAGAGGGATGTGTTTTGCATTATATATCTTGGATTTATAGTTGAGGTTGGCCATATTTTGGTTTATAACATGCTTATGTACCTTGTTTAGCTTGGATGAGCTTTTTTATTTTTGCATTTTGCTAGTTTTAGCTATGTAATGCATGTTGTGTGGGAGTGTTTATAGTTTTTGATCACATGATCTTGATTTTGAAGTCATATGCTTTTGATTGTTAGGACTAGAAAATCCTAAGAGAAATGCATAAATAACCATCTCACTATTGTTTACTAGCCAATTATGAATACCTTAGTGCATATTGTATGATTTTGTGCTCAAGAAAGTGTAGCACATGCACAAAAAGAAAATAAGGTGTAACCTTGGAATAATAATAAAATTAGTGTGTACATTATGTGGCTATAATAAAGATTACACAAAGAAATAAAATTGGTGTGTACATTATGTGGCTAAAAATAAAAATTTCACAATAAAATAAAAATGGTGTGT
This sequence comes from Quercus lobata, assembly GCF_001633185.2. NCBI lineage: Eukaryota > Viridiplantae > Streptophyta > Magnoliopsida > Fagales > Fagaceae > Quercus > Quercus lobata. The sequence continues at coordinate 31,013,276 of NC_044913.1, forward strand.
ACATTATAAGGCTAAAAAAAAAAAAATTACATGATTGCAAGCTTGTTTTCTAGGAAATGTGAGAGTTATATGATGTAACTCTTTAGGTGATAGTCACTTTCAAACTTATGTGATAAATAATATAGAAATTGTGATTGATTACTATCTACATATCACCTTACATGTGTCTCATACTGTTACTAGTTGCACACACTACACAAGTTATTCTTTGCTAAACTTAGTACAAGAAATTGTGTGTGAAGTTTGGTTTGACCATCCAAGATTATATGTTTCTTGATGTTGGTACAAAATATGTTCATTGATTGATTTTTGGGGACAAAAAGTGCTACATTCTTGTTTTGGAAGATCTGGGTTGAATTCCAATGTTTTTGAAAAACTTTTAAACTCATACTCATGCATTTCATTCATGAAATAAGTTGGTTTGAGTGTTTTCTGCATAAAACTTCTTCTGTTTTTCAAAATTTTCAAATTTTCAGATTTTCGATCAATCGAGGGTGTTTTTCGACCAATCGAAAATGCATTAAAATTTTTGGTTTGAATCTGCCTAACTCGATTGGTGCTTGATTGGTGCTCGATCAATCAAATCTATTTTTCGATCAATCGAACCCCAATTTCGACCGATCGAATTTCAAAAGATAAGTCTTTTAAAAAGCTTCTCCCTCACATGCTCTTCATATTTTCAAAAGCTTTTCAGACTTTTTCTCTCTTTTTCTCTTCGACCAATCCAATCTAAGTGATTTTTGTCTTTTTCTTCCTCAAAATTCTCCAAGGTTTTTGTTCTCAAGCATTGGTAAGACCTTTATACCATTTCTTTTTCAATTTAATTACATGTTTCATGCATTTTCATGATCTTTTCTTGAAAATTTCGAACATAGGAATTTAGGGATTTTTTATTATTTCAATTGTTTTTAATCATTTTTTATCAATGGGTTTTTGTTCTTAGTTCATATACATGTGATTCCCATGCATTAATTTGATCAATTTTGTGATTTAAGGAGAATTGAAAAATCTAGGGCTTGGAACTTTGAGAAATTGGGGTTTTTGTTCAATTGGACTATAATTGATGAAATTGACTTGTGTAATTGATGGATTAATTCATTATATGATGTTTTATAACTAGTATAATGGTTAATTGATCAATTTGGTTTATTTTTTGAAATTGGGTTTTTCAAAATTTGGGGTTTTTGGATTAAAACTATATATTCAAGTTAATTGTTGGTTTATAAAGTGAAATTGAACAAATCTTAATGCATTAGAGCTTGCATCATATGTGCATTCATTACATGCATCATATAGATTGTTATTTGTTGCATTTTTGTGCTCTAACCCTCTCTAATGCAGTCTGCCCTTGGTTTTCTATTTTGTTTTTATTTTCCTTTCTTCTAAACTCTTAGTATCATGGTTAGGAAGACTAAAACTAAGAAAACCCCCCACCCCATCTATTCCTGAGTTCTAGAGTGATAAGTTTAGGACCTTAAAAAACCAAGAAGCTTATGAGAAGCTTAATGTCTTTAGACCGGTGTAGGCTGAGCGTAGGGTTATCTTAGATGAGGTTGATCCTGAAATACGTAGGAATTTTAAGTGTAGGGGTTGGTTACCACTCTTAGAGGTAGAGCATCCTCCTTCGACTTCATTGATTAGAGAATTCTATTTGAACCTCTCTGTCCACTCCAATGATTCCAACATTCAATTTATGAAGAGTAGGATAAAGGATGAAAAGTATATCATTACTCCTGAGGTAGTGGCCTCTACTCTTGGTGTACCTTTCATACAGCAACCAATGTACCCTTACACAGAGACCCCTCACCTTGATGACATCATGTCTCTCATCACTGGTACTTCCATTAGTTGGGGTACTGATCCTCGTGTCATCTCTCATAAGCTTACTAAGCTCAATTATTTGTTTTTCAGGATTTCTTGTCATTGTATTTGGCCTATATCTCATCTTCATACTATCCCTATTGAGAGATGTACGTTCTTGTACACTCTCATCACTGATGCCCTTATGAGTTTTCCCACTCTTTTCATTCGCTCACTTGTTGAGATTCATAGGTGTAGTGCCAAATCCTATGGCTTGTTCTTTCTGGTCTTTATTCATAGGATTCTTTTGAACTTAGGATTAAAGGACTCTCTCGGGTCCAAGCCTATACATATCATAGCTCCTATAGGTGCCACCTTCCTTAGGCAAAGAGCTGCTCAGTTGAAAGCAAGCTCTAAGCGTCCTAGAGTCGAGTCTTCTACAGGTGATGCATCTCGACCTCCTCCTTCTGGTGATCCTTCTGTTGAGGCATATGTAGACCCCACAGTTGTCATGGATCCTCCACCATCTACATCGAGTGACTCTCCCTTGCGTGCTATGTTGGATAACATTTTGACCATTCCGGCGGCGCATGGACAGATTCTATTGCATGTGCTCAATAAGGTTGAGGCCTTACGAGCAGATTTTGGGCATGCTAGAGGTTGTACTCCACAAGCTCCACCCTCTAATGAGTCACGATTGCCCTTTGGCAATTCGTCACAAAAAGGGGGAGTACATACATATGGAGATAGGGGGTGATTGTAGATTGTATCTAGGAGTTTTTGATATGTATTCTATTTTATTTTGGCTTTGATGTATTTCTTTTTATATGGGTTGTATATGTTAGGGGGAGACATTATGTTTATGTGTTTTTTTGTTTTTTGTTTCACATATGGTACATTGATTTTTGATTTATATTATGAGATTATTCATGGTATATGTCTTTTATTTTATGTTTTGTGAAATCAAGAAGTTTAATTTGTTTTACTTGTATTTTCCACACATGTGTTTATGTGTTTGTTGAGTGTTTCAGAAATTTACAAGTTAATTCAATCGTGGTAACTGTCTACTTTAGCAACTGATAGATAATGGTTTAGGTTGAATTGTAATTAGGGCTTTTTAATTGAATGGGCTATTTTACTATGAGCATTTTAATTTTTGTGATGTGTTTTGTCACGGATTGCCAAAGGGGGAGTTTATTAGGTTCTAAGACTTTATGAACTAACGTATTAAAACTTCAATTTGTAATATGTTGGCGAACCATGATCAAAACATAGAGTCTAGGTTTAGGCTTGCTCAAAGTGTGTGTAATTGTAAAATTGGAATCGAGTGATTGCAAAAGTTATTGGAAAAAATCTGCAAGACTTGATCAATCGAAAATTAGACTCGATCGATCGAAACTCAGTACAGATTTAATTTTCTATAGAATTTCCAATAAGCCCATATGACATGTAGGGTAAAGTGTTTTACTTCAAGTATAAAAGGAAAAACCCTAACTATGTTTTAGAAGTCTTTGGAGAGTTGTGTGTTGAATTTTCTGTAAGACCTAAAGGTGTTTACCTTCATACACACACAAAGAGTTTTCAAGATCAAGATTCACATTAAGAACTTGATGATCTCTTCAATTGCTGCATAAAGAACTTTAAAGAAGATCTGAAACCTTTGAGTGGAGTCTCAAAGTCACAAGTAAGAGAACTTGTGGTTGTTGAAGATAAAAGAAAGAAGTATTCTGTGGACTCAAAGCTGTCACGTGGTCATGGTAGTAAGTTTTCTACTCAAGGTAGCAATAGGATATTAGCGGTCTAAATTCTATTATAAAAACTTCAATTCTTTCATAGTGAATCTGTTTTACCTTGAGGATAGCTAAGTTAAATCATCCCCAATTTTTTTACTGGTTAGATTTTTCTGGATTATCATATCGTTGTGTTCTTTATATTTCCACACTATTTACATGATATAATTTTATTGTGTTAACCTAGAACTGAATAATTTATCTATATACTCACTTGGCTAAATAACCAGGTTAAACAATTTGTGTTAAGGGGTCTAAAAACGTACAATTTATGTTCTCTCGGATTTGTAACAGTGTTTTTTTTATATATCAATCATGGTTTAATGATTGCATTCTTAATTGATATCCATGTTTGTTTACACAATATTACTATGCATGTTGAATATATGCTTGCAATTGTGTTAATTGATATCCTTGTTTGTCTTGAACTGTAATTGATTATTATTGTTTTCCACATGATATATACGCCTATTGTGTTTCGTTTTGTAATTCAAGAAACAAAGTTATAAAGCTTATCACGTTAGTCAGCCAATTCCAACCAGTGGCTTATTAGGGCTGATTGATTTTAACAAGTGTTAGTGAGTCATTGATGCATTTGTATTCTTGGAAGTTTTCCGATATTATTGTCAGACCTAATGACTAATTAAATGGAATTTTTGTCCGTATGCATCTTTTCCTGTAATAAAACAGTTAGCAACGAAGAAAATCAAACTGGTTGATTTAGCTCATTTTTTCAAGGACATAGTGTTATGGCACACAATATAGACTCCCACCATAGCGGGTTTGAGCTCCGTCCTTCAAAATTCTTCGAAAGCCATCCAATTTTGAATACATGTCCTCCTAAGCCTGTTGACTTACCCACATACAATGGCACCACTCCTTAGAGGAGGGGAAAATAATCGGAATAACTAGCTAATTGTCAGTTGCGTGATTAGACATTCTAAATAATTGTCAATTTTGATGTTGTGTGTAGACTAAAAATTTGAAAAACTATTAGAAATTTGAAAACGGTGGCATACATTTCAATCTTGATCAATTAAGCTTTTATTATTTGATCAATAAAACACATACTCCCCTCACCACATTGATGCAAAGGTATATCTAAAAAATAAATTTTTATAGTATTAATTTACTTACAACAATCTATGTTAAATCACAATGATAATGAAATGGACCAATCACAGACTGCCGTCTCTGTAGAAGTGACATTTGTTGTGAAAGTCTTTGTATTCTTAGACTTATATTTACATTGTCATTCTTAGACTTATAGTTTACATCGTCATGAATTATATTTGCCAACACTAAACCTAACCAAATTATAAATTTGTAACTATAGTAAATACAGTACCTCACTATATTTACCAATAAAGGGTAATATGACTATATGAGTATTTTTTTTTATGTTGAGAATTCAGATGAATGACCCAATTTTTTAAGAAAGCAAATAAAATTCTTAATAAATAAAAGATGGACAAAATTTGGTTACAACCAATAGCTACAACTCCCACTAGAAATACTAACATGAATATGTATTTTGAAAATCTAATCGTTGGATTGTATGTTCTTTATATTCTTAACAAACATGTCAAATTTTGTGTTAATTATATGTTATTTAATATTAAATCCATAAACTTATTTTTTATTCATAATTTTAGACTACAAAAATTTAAAATTTAAACATTTGATTGATGATATAGCTATTAATATTTGATTTTATGGAAATTTTGCAAATATGAAAAATATACGAAAAACATGTAATCTAATAGTGGATTTGTCAAATTTCATATTTAATACAAAGATATTGAGTGAAGTTGTAGCAAAACTTTGTCCATAAAAGACTACTCAAAATAAAGGGTTCGGAGCTATTCATTGAAAGTCCAAATCTTCTGTCTCATGATTTCTGTTTCACTTTATACTTTACCAATAAAAATAAAACATATACACGCCCTCTTTTAATTAAATCCTTATTTTTAGCTTTTTCCTTATTTCAGTCTCCTAAAATAAATATAAATAAATAAATAAATAATTCAAACCAACCCCACCACTACTGATCACCACCAAGGTGCACTGCTAGAAAGATCTCGTCGACCTCATCAGCAGCCATACACCCTTGCCGGCAGGAACCAAAACATAATAATAAAAAATAAAAATAATAACCAAACAGAACCCCCACACACCCCAACTAGCCACCACCTCGAGGGAACCAGACATTTGGATCTGGAAATAAACAAAGGTTCTTGTTTTCTTTTGTTTTGGTTTTGCAAAGAATCAAAAGCGAAGTTTACAATATTTAGCAAGAGCTAGAAGTAAAACAAGGCAAGAGGAGAAAGAAGCCACCAAAAGAATGTGGTAGCACCTCCTTTACTCAAATCTTGCATTTAGTCTTATAGTGCCTCACCCACTAATGATGCAATTATTAAAAGGAAATACAATTTGTGGTTTCACAATCCATCAATGCCGCACCGTTGCAATCGATTTTGAAGAAGATGAATCAGCCATATGGTACCTACTAGGTGATGGCTATATATATATATATATATATATATATATATGTGTGTGTGTGTGTGTGTGTTATTTTTGGTTACTGCCATGGTGGTGATGGCCGTTGATGATGGCCGGTGAAATCTTTCTAGTGGTGCCCGCAAAGGACGTTAGTGGTGACTGGTGAAATCATTTATTTATTTTAGGAAATTGAAATAAGAAAAAGTCTAAAAATAAAGATATATTTAAAATAGGTGAATATTTATTCAATTTTTATTGATGAAGTATAAAGTGGAGTAAGAATTATAAGACAGGAGATTTGAACTCGTTAACTTAAGAAAACAGATAATAGGAGAAGTTTTTGTAAATCTTGCTTTTACTTAAATTGTTAAAAGAGATAAAATATGACCATTGAATGGTCTTAAATAAGTTATAAATTGCCATTGGGCATTCCGAAATGCTTATTTAAGAGCAGAGGCTTAATAACTATCCACACAAAACCATGGCTTCAACTTTGAAACCAATACTTTTCTTACTCCTATCCTTCCACATCTTCTCACTTGTCTCAAGCCACCAGCACCACCCTCTAGACTCTCTAACCCCTTCCGAGTTCACCCTGGTCCGAACCATAGTCAATAAAACCTACCCCAGCTCAAAGCTCAACATAACTTTCCAGTACATAGGTTTGGACGAGCCAGACAAACCCATCATTTTCTCATGGCTATCAAACCCCAAGTCCAAACCCCCACCTCGCCGCGCCTTTGTGATTGCACGTCTCAATAAACAATCCCACGAGATCATAGTCGACTTATCAACCCGTGTGATAGTCTCTGATAAAGTTTACCATGGACACGGCTACCCTTTGCTTACCCTTGATGAACAATTTGCTGCCATCGAATTGCCACAAACATATGAACCCTTTATAAAGTCTATAAAGAAGAGAGGCTTAAACTTGTCTGAAGTTGTTTGCTCAACTTTTACAGTTGGGTGGTTTGGAGAGTTGAAGAGCAAAAGGGTGTTGAAGCTTTTGTGTTTTTATATAGATGGAACGGTGAATTTGTATGCGAGACCAGTGGAGGGAATAACGTTGGTGGTTGATCTTGATGAGATGAAGATAGTTGAATACAATGATAGGCTTATTGTGCCTGTGCCAAAAGCTGAGGGAACGGAGTACAGGGAATCAAAGCAAAAGCCACCCTTTGGTCCTCGTCTACATGGTGCAGCCTTGGTGCAACCTGATGGGCCAGGGTTTAAGATTGACGGGCACACTGTCAGGTCAGTCTTCTTTTTGTTTTGTTTAAATGTCTTTCTTATAGATATTACGTAGTCAAGGTAATTGAAGTTCTGCTTGGTACATATATTTAAACACATGTTTTTAATTTTTAAATAATATTATATTTATTTTCATACACTTTTTTACACATGTATTTTCAATAAATACAAACAATGTTACTAGAATAACATTATCAAACAACCCCTAAGTTCATTAATTTTTTTTTTTATCGTTATTCAAAGTCTTTGACAGACACCTAATTCTTTTTTTTTCTTTTTCTTTTTTTTTTTTGGAGAGACCTCATTGTTAATTATATGATATATTGTATTACAATCAACTCAACCTAGGGTTTATAAATTAGACAACTCTTAAGTTATTTCTATAATTAATTTATACATTTTTACATATACATCATATAAGAGTTTATAATATGTTTGAGATTTTATTTTTTATGGTGAAATTACAACTTATCTACCTGTGTGGTTTGGTCGAAATTTAAATTGCCTACTTGTAGTTTTAAATTTATCACTTTACCCACCAGAGGTTAATTCAGTCAAATTTCCTTAACCCACATCTATTAAAAACATGACTAAATAAGTGATTTTGCTTCACTCTCATGTTTCTCTCCTCCAAAAACACAAAAAACATAAAAATACAAGATCAAATAAGATAAAAAAGAATCCAACGGAACACTTACATCATAGGATTTCAAATCACAGGTAAACAACTTAAATTTTGATCAAACCTTAAGTGGGTAAAGTATCAAATTTTAAACCATAAGTAGGCAATTTAAATTTCAGTCAAACTACAAGTGGATAAGTTATAATTTATCTTTTTTATTTATAATTCAAAAATATTATTAATGAAGCTAAAATGATAATACAACACCCAATATATGAGCCTTTCTTATTGTAGGAGTTCTATTTTACATTCATTAATCACAACTTATAATATATTTATTTTACATTTTCCTTTTAAAGTAAATAAAGTTTAAAATAAATATTTAAAAAAATTAACCCTTCCATACTAACAATTAGTGTAGTCTAAAGTAAAATACAAAAAAAGTGAGGGTTAAGATTTTTATTCAATGACAGCTAATTAAGTGGCAAAACAAATAAGAGAAGATGCATCGGCCAATAAAGAAACAGATGGAATTTTCAAGCCAAAAACAAGGCAAAAGGCGTGAAGCGTAACATCTATAAAATAGTCAGGACAAAACAAATTAATGCCATATGTCTATCACTCTTCGTATAATATTCACTTTGGCAAGGTTTGACACTGCTCTTATTGATTGATTTACGCATCTGTCTCTGTCTGTCTCTCTCTCTCTCTCTCTCAATTTCTTTGATTATACAATGACTACTACCATTGACCATCATTTATATCAATGCTGAAAAGATGGGACTACAGAGCTCACCTAATACTTTTGTGTTTCTTTTTTCTTAAAAAATTTTAAAACCACGTAAAAATGCCACGACTTGACGAGTAGCAGAATGGGAGAGATAATACATGTTTCCGTTGCATGTGTCTTCTTCTTATATGGGGTGAACCTTACCCCTAAAGCATGGGATCTACCTCCATGTGAGGAGATAACACATGCAATAAAAACAACCTATACCACCTCCAGAATGTGAGCTATAACTCCCTACAAAAGAGATAGATGGAAAATTATAATCATAAAATAATTGTGATTAAAATTATGAATTTTTATGTGGTAGTAAAATTATTTTTTGAGTAATTCTAATATCACATAAAATGTCACAATTATCCTGCATGTATGTTAGATTGTGACTAATTGCCTATTATTTTTACATAAAATCACTATTTTTTCTTCACTATTTTCAATTTGTCACATGAATAGTTGTGGTATTTTTACATAATTTTAGATTTCTTTTTTCTTTTTTTTTTCTTTTTCTTTTTTTTTGGGTTTAGATAGCTCACCTAATCCTAGGTTACACAGTGCGGGCGGAAATGTATCATTGAAGTTTCATGGTACGTTGAAATTGTGCCAGTACTAAAGTATTACACGATTGAAGTTGCCTTGTAAAAGTATTACACGATTTAGATTCAATGGACCAAAATTGTAGCAGTCCTTTTCGGTTATATATTATTATATTAAACATTTAGACTTTGACTCGATCAAGCAACACGTCTATGTGATAAAGTACAATATTTGGCTCCACATGCTGAGGATGCTTGCCCAAACCTCGTGAAGTTGACCTGGTCACAGCCGACCTCGTTTGGGCTAGTTTTTTTTTTTTTTTTTTTGCTGAAACCTCATTTGGGCTAGTTGGGAACATGTCATTCATTTGCTGCATAAATGACTGTTCTAAGTCTTTTATATCTATGGCTTAGAGTGAATTTAGAAATATTACAAATTTTATGTAAAAGTTTTTACAAAACTTATTGCAATCCTGGCCAAATTTAAAGGGTTGGGCTAGGACTACATGTTCTTGAACCTGAAAATTTTAACAAGCCTCAATTTTTCTTTGTATTTAGTTGGGTCAACTGGAAATTCCACTTAGGATTTGACGTACGAGCTGGTCCAATAATTTCTCTAGCATCAATTTATGACCTTGAGAAGCAAAAATATCGCCAAGTTTTATATAGAGGATTCATATCTGAGTTGTTTGTGCCATACATGGATCCAACAGAGGAATGGTACTACAAAACCTTTTTTGATAGTGGTGAATTTGGGTTTGGTCAATCCGCAGTGTCACTTAAGCCCTTAGCCGATTGCCCTACCAATGCAGTATTTTTAGATGCATACTATGCTTCGAGCGATGGTACACCAGTGAAGATATCTAATGCCTTTTGCATATTTGAAAATCATGCTGGAAATATAATGTGGCGTCACACTGAAACGAGTATTCCTGAGGAAGTTGTAAGTGATATTATTGTGATTGTTGTTGTATTGTTTGAACAAGTAGTAGTTTTAGTTGACAATTTTATGGTATTGCAGATTAGGGAAGTTAGGCCAGATGTGAGCCTAGTGGTGAGGATGGTCGCAACTGTGGGCAACTATGATTACATTATTGATTGGGAATTCAAGCCAAGTGGCTCCATCAAATTGGGGGTATCTTATCAACTTGAGAAATATTTTTCCATCAACACTACAAACACCAATAAATCTCATAACAAATTTTACAATTATATATTGAGCTAGCAAATTTTGATTAGTATATCACTTTCACTTAGAACTATCACTGACATAATTTATATTGTACATCAATCACAATCTGTTACTACAACAAGTCAACAATTGTGAAATTTATTATGACTTCATACTTATTGTCAATTTTTCATCAAACCTAAAATTTTTGTCAGTATACATAGCAAGTTCCTATGAATTAATAGTATGTCTTCCTATTTATTTCTGTCTCTTACTATGAGTCTTTCTCAAACTATCTTAACAGATTGGACTAACAGGAATTCTAGAGATGAAGGGTGTGATATATACTCACACAAATCAAATAAAAGAGAATGTGCATGGCACATTGTTAGCAGAAAACACTATTGGTGTGTACCATGATCATTTCTTAACGTACTATCTTGACCTCGACGTGGATGGTGAAGACAATTCCTTTGTCAAAAACAATTTGGAAACAATCAAAGTAACAAACCATAGCTCACCAAGGAAAAGTTATTGGACAGTAGTGAGTGAAATTGCTAAAACTGAATCTGATGCCCAAATTCAGTTTGGCTTGAAACCAGCTGAGCTAGTAGTTGTGAATCCTAATAAGAAAACCAAAGTTGGGAACAATGTTGGTTATCGTCTAATTCCAGGATCAGCGACACGCCCTCTCTTGTCGTACAATGATTATCCACAAATTCGAGGAGCCTTTACTAATAATGATGTGTGGGTTACTCCGTATAACAAGTCTGAAAAATGGGCAGGAGGACTATATGTTGATCAAAGTCAAGGAGATGATACCTTAGCAGTTTGGAGCCTCAGGTAGTAGATAATGAATACAAATCCTCTATTCTACATTTAAACTTTGCTAGCTAGAAATTTACAAGAAAATAATTGTTGATTATGGTACTTGTGACTAATGTTTTCTAATGCACTTTTTTTTTTTTGGTATTTTTTTTTTTATATAAATGCAGGAATAGGAAAATTGAAAACAAGGACATAGTATTATGGTACACCACTGGATTTCATCATGTGCCTTGCCAAGAAGATTTTCCAGTGATGCCAACCTTGAGTGGTGGGTTTGAACTCCGGCCAACCAATTTCTTTAATAGTAATCCAGTCCTTAAAACAAGACCTCCAAATCTTGTACGGTGGCCTAACTGCACCAACAAACCATGAGATTTTACATCATAGTGTAGTAAATCAGATTCAATAATGATATCCTTTGTCATTGATTATCATAAAATGGATAATGAATCCAAATAAAAGATGAAGCTTTAGATACCATTTGGGGTTGAGTTTTTTTGCGTACAAGTTAATATGAGGGAGTATTGAAATATTAAAACAGGACCTAAAGTTTTTAAAGTAGATGGAAGATGATCTTGTTGGTTTCATTAATTTGAGATTGACTTCCATTAGTGTTGAGAAGAGGAGAGACATATAACTTAAAAATGGTCGGTGGAAAATGGTCAGTACAGACCTTAACATCCTCTTCTTTTCTCTTATTATAATTGATCATGATATTATCAAAATCTGATTTAAATGTTGTTATCAATGGTTAATTTAATGTCCAAGTTACATTAAAGTACATCTCTAGCTTCCCAGAAATCACACAACTTAGAACCCAATTAGAAAGAATTAGATCATCCTTTTCACTCTCCTCTTCGACCTGGTTCAATTCAATGTGCCTTCTTCCACAAATTATCTCAAGTAACCAAATATATTGTACTATGGTAATCAAGTACAAAATATAAGTAATGCTAGGGTAACTAAAAATTTAATAAAAAAAAAAAGGAAGGTAGAAATGACAAACTCCTAACCATTTACTCACACAATTGAGCTACAACTAGTGGGGATCGTTACAATAACAACTTCTTGGGAGCATTGCTCCTTAGATACTACAGACTGAGCACAAAATATATCTATCTATAAACTATAAGATGCCATTCCTGAAGCCCTAAAAGGAGAAACTTGGAGCATACAGTGTCCACCTGTCCATCCTATCAAATTAGCTTGATTTTTTTTATATATCTTGAGCTTGACTAAAGCATTTGTCATAGCAAATCTAGGACACATCTATGTATGGAATGGGGGAGATGGAGAAATAGGAGAGGAAAGTAGAGAAGAAGATGGTTAGAATATATTAAAATATAATATATTCAAACATATGGGTAATGTTATTAAAATATACTTCTTGTGCCTCTCCTTACTTCCTCTCATTTTCCTTCATCCAAACATATGGGTAAAGTCATCATTTAACTATCTTTTTAGGAAGGTAGGACAATCTCTACCTACAATTTAGGGGGCAAAAAAGTATCCAATTCTAAAGGTTTTTTTTTTTTTTTCTTGAAATTTGTTAAGACTGCTACGCTAACCACTACTTCTAAAACCAATTTATGTTAAGAAGAGACACACTTTAGTTTTTGCAGGACGCAAAGTCCGGCCTCTATACATGTTGCAAGTGAGCATAAGAGGTTTTGCAATGCATTGTCCCACAAGCTGGGCGGTCAAGCACCAATATACTATGCTTGCACATTACAGCGACCCCATAGGGTGACCACTAAGTACCATCCCCCCATAAGGCCAACAAAATTATTTTAACTATTTCTCAAAAAAAAAAAAAAAAAAAACATTTTAACTAGAAAAAAGGGAAAAGAAAATGTCGAAATTGGGTCCTGCGCACTTTGACTGTCCCATAGTAACCAAAAAAGGAAGAACTTATTATTGGTTCCTACGTCTCCCTTTGACAGTTTGGATTAAAAGTTAGATTAGAATATGACAGCATTAACACAATACTTCTTCTTTTTTCAAAAAAAATTCTTTACTTTTTTTCCATTTGAAATTGTACTCTTTTTTTTTTTTTTTTTAAAGGAAAAATTATTACAATCTTTTATTCTTCCCTTTCTTTTTTATTTTAAATTTTAGTTTTGATGAGTTTTATTAATTTTTTTTTATGTTTCTTAGTGTTTTTGATTGTATGGTAGAAAAAATTGGGTTTGAGAAAGTTAATTTAAAACTAAAAGAATCATTTTTAAATTCTATATACGTTTTCAATAATATACAAAATATTATAAAAAAAATTTAATAAAAAATAATATCTTCACTAACTTACTTTTTAAATTCTTGAGAAAAATTGTATTGTTTTGATTTTGATACGAAAGAAATTATATATATTACATTTGTGATTATCGCTATATATAATAAATGAAAATATGATTGTGAATTACATTATTATTTATTAAATTAGTCCAAATTGAAAAATGTATATATATATTAATGAGACTATCCTAAAAATATTATCACGTGCGAGGTCCGTGACTAGTTGAGGCAAAAATATATTTTGAGCAACAGTTGAGACAAAAATAGGTAACATTGTAAAATTAAAAGATTCTATAAATTTCTTGTAACACTCGGCCTCTGCCATAAAAAATGGGCAGCCTAAGTTGTTGTTTTGAAGTTTGAAAAGAGCCCCATTTTGAGCAAAAGAGCTCGATTGAGCTCATTCTTCCACCCAACGCCACGCAAATCTGCCACGCATCCACCACCACCATTCTGACCAATTTCCACCCATCGCCACCCAAAACCTACCACCTTCCATTAACCTCAAACAGCACATATTTAATTCTGCCACAGTCAATATAAATTTTTAAGAGGGAGTTGCTCAAAAACTTCAAGTTCATCCACATCCCTTGTATCCAAAGGCATGCAAGACTCGACTGTGTAAGCGAAACTGAGCTAAAGCAAAACGCATATTCTATTTGCACAAACCAAATCAAGATAGAACTCCCTGATGCTGGGACACCAAAAGTAGGCCATAGGTGCCCACTTTTCAAAAAGAGTAAGAAAAAATTTGTCACGGAAATTAGAAGCAAATTTATTTTTATTATAATCGCAGTGAACACAACTCAGCATATCAGATACAAGAACCGGCACTATCTTCACAGGCATATGTTCCATGTACAACATAATAGACAAAATCAAACAACATAAGGCAAGTGCAACAAGAAATAACTGGAATCCATGTTCTGATCTAAAATTAGTTCACATCTATCCTGCATGCTGTGCGATCTTCCTTTCAAGAGCACTTTTGTCTGCCCCAACAACCTTGTCAACCTCCTTACCATTTTTAAGAAAGAAAAAGGTCGGAACGCTACTAATATTCCAGCGTGCGGCTACGTCCTTCGCCTCATCTATGTCAACTTTCAGGAAAACAACTTTTGGGTACTTGCCAGCTAAGCTTGTGTAAAGAGGAGAAATCATACGGCAAGGACCACACCATGTTGCAGTGAAGTATAGGATTGCCAGGCGAGCTGTTTTTGAAGCAGCATTCAACTTTGGTTCCAGTTCACTAACAGAGTGAATACTGATAACCTCCCCTGTTATAATTCCAAAGCATGATAAGATAACCTCCAATAAATAATTGCAAACAAATTATCATATAACTTCATGCCTCAAAGTGGTTTTGACATACTAGAAGTTATAGCAAAGGGAGCTTCGGCTTACTATCTGTCAATCGAGATGGTCAAATACAAAAGGGAACTCTTAACTATTCCTCTAGCCTCAAAGCACCCCAACAGTCAAATGCCCAAAAAGATTGAAATTCAATCATCAAACACCACCCCAAAAATATGCAACCACAAAACTTAAAACTCTCTTTTATAGAAAAAATAATAATAATAATAATAAAATAATAATAATAATTTACCCATCTCACTATTTATTAATTCTTATATTCCCAATCAAATTCCAACAGAAACAAAAATCCCAAAACAAAACTTCCTACAAAAATCAAAAGTATAAAAATTTATCTAATAACTTACTACATCTTCATCTTATAGAAGCCGTTCTCCATCTCATCATCCAAAAGCCTCATAAATCTGTTCATCCCCTTTAACATGGACTCAACCCAAAACCCGTTCTCCTGGGTGTAGTTGTTATCCATCTCATCATCCAAAAGCCTCATAAATCTGTTCACCCCCTTGAACATGGAGTCATCCCAAAACCCATTCTCCTGGGTGTAGTTAAGGCAGCATCGTTGATGTCCAATATAAGGTAACTTATAGGGCACCATGAGAGAGAGTACAAATAATTTCTGGGGCTTCCAGCGGAAAAGAGTGATAGAGTTAGGGGAGGGGGTTCAAGAGCTGCTATTTTAAGTTCCATGTGTTTTGAAGTGGCTTAATTTCTTGGAGTTCAAATTAAGTTGGTTACAACTTTGAAACTAAGTTTGACTTGTATTAGGTTTTCATTGGGCCTTCGCCGTGTACAAGTGGTATTAGGACTTTCGATTGATACTGAATTATTTCAAACATATATATGGGCTTGCTCCCTTGGTTTGTATGTGTTCTCTCTAATGTTGCAGCTCAAGAATAGATTCAAGAAAAATTATCTTCTCTTGTCGTATGCCTGTGATATTTGAGAGAGAGAGAGAGAGAGACTATGGTATATCTGGGGGTTTAGGTTTCTTGAGAAAGTCCTTGTCACTGTTGTAATATCCCTATTTTTATAGTGAAACTTTCTTGTTCATTTTGTGTGTACTTGTTGATTTATTTTATCTTTACAGTTATAGGTTTGAATCTTGAGAGTGCTATTTACACAAATGGTATCAAAACAAGGTTATCATTGAATGGTTACAGTGAAGATGACAAAAACCAAGTATGACATAGAGAACTTTTGTGGTAAGGAAAATTGTTCTCATTGGAAAAGGAAGATGAAGGATCTCTTAATCCAACAAGAGTTCATAAGGCTTGCTTGGGAAGGAAAAGAAGCTCAAAAATTTTGAGTGACGAAGATTGGAAAAAGATAGGTGACAATGAAGCCAATGCAATTCGTTTTAAACCTGGGTGATGAGGTATGAAAGTTCAAAAACGTGTAAAAACACCTTTGAACGTTTAGACCCCCAAATAACAACTTAATCAATTCAAGCAATATGTCAAACAACTAGTGCGCGGAAACTTAACATATGCTATCATACGAAATTGATTAAATACTATCTAAGCCATAACAAAATAAAATCCACAGCAGATAATTTAAAGGCAAAGATAGAGGAAGGAAGATGCAAACACAAAGACAACACGCGATGTGTTATCGAAGAGGAAACCGAAGTCCTCGGCGAAAAACCTCTTCGCCGCCCTCCAAGCGGTAATCAATCCACTAGAAAATATAGTTGGGATACAAGGACAGCAATAGACCCTCCAAGCCTAATCTACCCAGTGCACCTAAGCCCTCCAAGCTTCTTGCTCCAACGAGGTTGCGCCGAACCTTTTTCTTTTCTAGCTTCCCGGATTCCGCTACTAGACCGTAGCATCAACCAATGAAGATTGGTTCCTTCCTAACTGCTTCCCAGAAATCCAAACAGCAGACTCACAAAGATGATGATGGTGAGAACCTGGTTTGGTATAATGCCTCTCAAGGATTTGACAATGGAGAGGAAGAGAGTTGAGGAATTTGAAGAGATTCTAAGGTAGAGATTGTGGGTGAAACAATCTGGTTTTTCTTTAGGGTTTCTCTCTCAAAATTCTCTCTGGAAGCTCTCTTTCAATCGTGGGTAATAGGGGTATTTATACTGGAGTGGAGAGGAATGTGAAACGTCAGAATTCTACAAAACAGGGGTGGCTCGCGGCTTGACCTCGCGGCTTGACTAAGTCGCGAGATCCAGTCGCGAGATAACCGTATGGCCAGTTGTCCTGTTTTGTCCTGTAGTGCTCCAGCTAGCAGACTGTTCACCTTCCAGCATGCTTGGCACGTGAGGTTGCTTCTGGCGGCTTGAAGCCGCGAGTCACCCGCGAGACCCAGCCGCGACACTCTGTTTTCTTGCACACTCTTGAGCAAACTTCACTCTATCTCACTCACTACCCTTACATCAAACCCACCTAAATACAGGGTTACTAAATGCTGAATTACAAGCAAATTTGGCACGGAATAAAGCCAATAAGATGGTTGAATAAATTCAACCTTACAAGGTAATTCACAACATCCTATAAGTACAGACAGTAGAGCAGATTTGGAATAAATTAGAAAGTCTCTATACGAAAAAGAATCTAACAAAGTGTTGTACATGAAGAAGCAACTTTACAGTTAGTAGATGAAGGACTATTCAGATTTGTTGGAGCATGTCAATGTGTTTAACATGTTGAATACGCAGCTATCAAATTTCAAGGTAAAGCTTGAGGAGGAAGATAAAGCAATACTTCTATTAGCATTGCTCCCCACATCTTTTGATCATCTGATGACTACCTTGATGTATGGGAAGGAGACTTTAGAACTTGAAACACACACACACACACACACACACAGATAATGAAGAATGGTGATGACTCTTAATTGACTTGTAAAGTCAGAGTCAAACAATCAGGGTAGATGAAACATGCAAAGTTAAAAGGAACTCCAATAGAAAGAGATCACAAATATCAGTGTGAAAGAAGAGAGGAAGAATGAAAAGGAGACCCTCAAAATCAGCCAATGTCGCGAAAGAAAAATCTAACAGTGAGGTTGATGCATATCTACTTTAAGTCTCATCAGGTAACGATGCTCAATCAAAATCATAAATTTTAGATTTCACATGTTCATACCATATTTACCAAGGAAAGAATGGTTTGGCACATAAACACCTTGCAATATAGTTATTGTCCTAATGGGCAACTTTGTTGCTTGCCCGATCATTGGGATTGGTACTGTCAAGATCAAGATGTTTGATCGAGTTGTTAAGAGACCTTAGACGTGCCATACATGTTGAGAACCCTTAATTTCTTTGGGATTATTAGACGATTTAGGCTGTACTTATTCATCAAAGGGTGGAGTCATGAAGATCGCAAAGGTAATGCAATAACATCACAGGTTCCTTCAAAGAAAGGGTGAAAATGATTGGTTTTGGCAGGTGGGGAGGTAATCCTTAACCCTAAGGAAGATATTCTGCGCCTCAAAACACGTCATAAAGACGAAATTCTCATTCATCAAAATCTTCCTTTACAAGGCCATAGCATGGCTATTTATACAACAAAGAGTTAGTTGTGATGTCATCACTGTAACTAACTAGATCCTAAGCACATGGGTGAATAAATTTGATGCGTGCTAAAATATTCACAAGCTAAGCTAAACATGTTCTAAAATATAGCTCTGCTTGGATGTAGTGACTTGCCGACATGGTTCTACTTGAAATGACAATGCTTTTTTGAGTTTGTGTGATACAACCTTCTCTGAGTTGTGATGCCAAGGAAATCCTAGGTGTGATATCTAGAAGTTCATTATTTTCCATTCTGTTATTGAACAATAGCTTAAAACCTTGAAAACACAGATAGTGGTTTGTCTCCTTTTAAATCCTAAATCCAAAACTTCAAAACCCTAAACCACAAATCCATCAAATAACCCTCAAACAGTAAAAATACAGTTTATATTACTATTCACATCTCTGGAACAGGAACCCAAGTCTTAGTTTTCCCCCTTTATTTCATCTCTAAATCCTAACTATTCCTTTTCAGCATAAGAAACCGCATACTCCTTACTATTTTCTAGCCCTTCTCCCACCAAACGCTATTCTTAATCCCATAAAATCTCAGCTGTCCAGATCTGCCGTACTCTCTCTCTCTCTCTCTCTCTCTCTCTCTCTCTCTCAATTAAAAAGAATATTAATAATCAACCATTTTGTTTTGTCTTGTTGATTTTCACAACTAACAGAAATTACTACTTAATGATAATATAATTACCAAACTGTGTATAACCCATAACAAGGTTTGCAGATTTTTTGAAACTCTACTCTAATTTTGTTCTATTGATAAAGCTCTGAATCAAAATACTTATATGCATATATAGTATGAGTTACAAGTTGTAACCCAACCTATAGGATAAGATTCTAGGGATATGATTCTTATTGACAGGGCCTTCTTCTGACAATCAATAGACCTTCTTAAAAAAGCAAACAGTTAATCCAGCATTTGAAGACATTATAAATGGAAAGGGGAATCAGCAGCCATACCATCCTTTAAAGCAGACAATGCATCTTGATCCTGCACAAAATTCAAAAGGGCTATAAGAATCAGAATCAAAGTGATCAATCTCTAATATGGGCGATACCTTGAACCAGCATAGGGATAAACAGGGAGTGATCATAATAATTCAAAAAAAAACAGGGAGTGATCATTCAATTACTTGAGATTTATGACCCTTAAGTATAACAATTCCCAACCCTGAACATCTCCAAAATCCCTCAGCAACTCCAAAAGGCAAAAAAGGAAAAACAAATTCTAATAGCAAAGCTCTGATTCGAGGCCTAGTTTACACTTCATACAAAAATATGACATTTAATTGATATAAATGTTGCCAATGGACTTAACCATAAAGTTAGCCAGGTCCACTTTCTACCTAATAAATGAGAGGATTTTTAAAAATGACTTAGAACTTGACAACAACCCAACCGACTCTGCTAAAGATGAAAGCATCTAGCTAACATTATCAGATATACCAAGTTTTATTTGATGTAATATTATGTAACACAGAAAAGGAAACGGAAATGAAACAAATAAAATGATGTTTACTCTACTTACTGCTTCAGCTTGAGGCCTTTTCCTTTCACGTTCAGCTTTTTTAAGCTCCCTTTCTTTCCGCAAGCGTTCGTATTTCCTGTGATGCTCTTCAATTTTGCGGGCATTGGGTTCAACCTACCAATGAACAAATTGTCAAGCAACAATTCCTTTGGCAACTTTTCAAATCAAAAGAAGATGCTTTACCTTTTTAAGCACCAAACCAATCTCCTCATCATAGTCCAATGTTGATGCTACATGCAGATCACTTGCTGATTCTTCCCACCGGCCCAAAATGGCCCTTGCCATTCCTCGTATTTTATATCCTTTGGCTGAGTCAGGGTTGATCTAGACAAACAAATATAGATCTTTACGTCTAAAGAACACATAAACAGAGTTCTGGGAATCAGATTAGTGTCAGACATTATAAATTATAAAGTAAGATGCATGATTAGTTCATTTCTAATTTTAAGAGAAACTTGATGTGCCGATTTTAAGGGCCATTAACCAACCTGTAAAGCTGCATCAGCATCACAGATCGCAGCATTTGGTTTTTTCAATTTGACAAAGACACTTGCTGAAAATGTGAAAATTAGGCTTCCATGAGAATAAAGCAGTGATGGGGTAAGGCCAGACAATAAAGGCCAAAGAAGGTTGACACAATAAATTAAGAAACTTTCATTTGAAAACTATTACCTCGACTTGCATATAATATTGCTGAAGTTGGGTTCAGCATGATGGCTTCAGTTAGATGATCTATGGCTTCATCCATTTTACCTGAAATACAGGATCTAATTAACAGACAGAAAAGCTGCCAAAAAACATAACCAAAGAAATGTTCAATTGAAAATGTTAATAATAACAAAGGACGCCATGCCTTCAGAGATAGCATCCATAGCTTTTGATTTTTCAATTTGCGCAGCTTCCCGATTCTCTTCTGTAACTTCAATGGAAGGGTTTCCCATCTGACATTAAATAATACACAAATCTAATAGTTTGAAGACTAATTCAATTATAAAACAGGCAAAAATATCAGGCCTAAGCATCCTCAACCAATTTTTTATACCACCCACCTTTTGTGGAGGATCATTATCAGGCTCCACAACATCAGTAACATCCAACTCAATATCAGACTCAACAAGTTCATCATCATCATCATCTTCAGTAGCTGTATGAGGATTTTTGGCATCAAAATGTTCCCCAGTGCCTGACATTTTGTCACCACCTTTTTCCTGCATATTACTCTTCTAATAATCAGAGCATGCATTATCACAAATATCTAGCAAAATGAACTACAAAGAAACTGATGAGAGAAATGAAAGGTTAAGCGCTAGGATGCACAAACACGGACAGGGGTACGGATACGATACGACAACACGAGCAATTGTTGGAAAATTATAACATAATAACACAGATAGGACACCATTATGACACAAATATGACATGAGTACGAGACCCCAAATGATGCTTTCAATGGTTTTGATGGATTATTGGCAAGGAATAATAGGACCATTGAAGGTATTGAGATAGGAAGCAACACCGCGACATGAGCAATTTCTGAAAAATTATAACATAAAACGGCCTGTACACCACAGACAGAACCCTAAATGAAGTGTCCGTGCTTCGTAAATGGTGTTGAGCAGACAAGTCATGTACTCTTTTAAGTAATTGATTTTGAGGTCTCTATACAAATAAATAACTGCTTTAGGCAGTATCCCTTTTGTCTTGTTTTGATCTAAGCAACAGATACTAGTAGTTTGTACTAAAATAATATATTTAAATTCAAAAAAAAAAAAAAAAATCCTATAGATTGTAAATTGCAAGGCTAATTGAATTGAAGCTGCTAAAATAATAGTAGTAGTTTGATATTTTTTTTAAAAAAAACTCACCGTTTTTGGTTCTGGTGGAATTCGAGCTCCCAAGCTTCAAGCAAAAAAGAAATTCCAACGTGACTCTCAATCAAACAGAGAATTAAAATCAATTAATATATATATAGTAAAAGTAAAAGCACCTTTGGAGATAGGACTTGAAGAAAGCAAGAGAGGGGTTGTGGATAAGTGAGGGGTTAGACTTGCATTCGCTTACGAATTGCTTTAGCTCTGATATCTTTGCCGATTCCATTCGCTGCCTACTGCCAAACCCCAAACCTCTCTCTCTCTCTCTAGATTCTGGAAAGTGATTGAACTATGGAGAACTTTTTGGAATTGGTCTTTTTCTTTTCTTTTTCTGAGAAATGGAAAATTGGGATTTTATGCGGGTGAGCAATGTCGCTTGTGATGGATCTCACTGCCAATCATTTGATGTCAAAGATACAAGATGGTGATGGGGATGAAGATGGAGATGGATGTCGTGGTTGGTAACATACTAACATGGGAGAGTACAATACTAATGATGGGCCTGATCGACCACATTACTATAGTCACTACCTTTGAATATATTCGCGGGCACGGATCGATTCTCATATGGGCCTGTCTGCCGTTATGACAGAATAATTTTATCCGAAAGAATTTCAGAATCGAATTCCTTTCAAATAAAATTATTTTCGTTTAACATGTTTAAACATCAAAATATGTATTTTTACTTTTTTTTTTTACCTATATATATTTTTACAAAATTTAAATAACGTTATTAAAAATCTCTTACCAAATGGGCCTTTATTAAAATACAGCTAATATGAGCTAAGAGCACAAAAATTTCAGTATATTTTTAGCATATAAAACATTTTTTTTTCTATTTTACATACTTACTTATTAAAATACTCTTATCACATTATTTATTTTACAGATAACACTACATTTTACTAAAATATTTATTTTTCTTAATTTTTTTTAATTAACTCTTTCTTGACTCATATCGACGACTCTTGACTTGGAATGGTGTTTCAATAAAACTAATATACAAATTAAAAAAGCAAAAAATAAAGAGAAAGTAACAAAAAAGAAAATTGACCTACCAAAAATCATTATAAACCAACCATAAATGAAACTTCATTCTTGATTCTACAAGAATTTTTATGAAAGCTTTTCATTTTCTTCTCTTTGATGGAAGTCTTATTTTCCCAAAATATATCCTAATTTTTGGTTTAATTCTTCTTCTGACGATCAATTTTACCTCTGATTAAAAAATATATACCTTGGTTATATTTCTTCTCTTCAAAAGTTTAGTAATGAGCATAACAACCCATTGTTCCGATGGAAAGAAGAACCTATGATTAGCTTTTCAAGAAATTTCCAAAGGAACAATTTCAACAAAATCTTGCAATTTCTTTTCTAGGAGATCACCAATTTGTTGCGTGTTAGAATTTTTTTAAAAATTGAATAGTATTAAAGGAAAAGAAGTAAGGAGATATATATTGGTGTAGTTCTAAATTCTTGAAACTGTGAAAACTAATTGGAGATATGAAATGTGGGTAGAAGAAACTATTTTTTTCAAATTTATCTAAAATTTATGAATTTTTAAATTAGTAATTTTACGTATCTAGCTCTATTATCTATACTTTAGGCATGTAAAAGTAGGAATCCAAATAAGGAAAGCCCTTTAAATTGATGTTTGAAGCTCTTGGCCTGGAATGGTGTTCTGGCAAAAACACGGATAAGTAAAAACTAATGTATGAATTAAAAAAGCAAAAAATAAAGAGAAAGTAATAAAAAATATTGACCTGCCAAAAATATTATGAACCAAAAATGGAAGCCTTATCTTCTTTTTGGGAGAGCACCAATATTTTTCCGTGTGATGGAATTCTTTTCAAAATTGAATAGTATTAAAACAAAAGAAGTGGAAAGGTTAGGGGAGGTTGTACATAGGGGTGTCAATTGGGGTTAGCGTGTTCGGTTTGTGTCGTGTCGAGGTAGGGGTATTCAACTAAATGGCTCAACCCTAACCCGTCCCATTTAATAATCGTGTCATAATCCTTCAACCCTAACCCGACCTGTTAATAAGGCGGGTTAACCTGATCCAACCCATTTGACATGCTTAATAAACAAGTCATGTTGAGTTGATACAAATGTAATACAACCCATTTCAACCTGCATAATATTAAATATAACATCCATCTAGAAATAATTTTTTTTACATCCCAAAAAGCAGTGCATACACTTCAAGTCTTCAACCCACATTCAAAATAATATAGTTCAACAAAAATATAACATTAATCTAGAAATAAAATTCTTTACATTCCAAAAGAAGTGCGTACACTTCAACCCAAATTCAAAATAACAAAGTTTAACAAAAATAAAATAACATAGTTCGACAAAAATATAATATCCTTGGAACTTGCCAAATGCTAAGTATCAATATTGAAAGAATTTGAGTAAACAGTAGACTAATCTTGACTATGACCACGATTACCATCTATAGATTCTTTGTTGATGTCCAAATTCATAACGTCATCCGCAAGCTCATCCAATTTCATTTGTGCAAGTTCTATGCCAAAAAAAAAAAGGTATTAGTGGTTCTAGGGTCTATAAAGTTTCAATTTCCAATTATATCCCTTGTAAATTTTTGTAATTATTCACTTTTCTTTTTAAATTTAAAATATATGTTGGATATAAAAGGTATTTGACAAATCTAAAATAAAATAAATATTTATTTGTTATACGAGTTAAACGGGTTGTGTTAAATGGGTCATTTCGGGTTGACACAAATAAATTGGCGTGTTAAACGTGTCTATTGTGGGTTATATATGCGGGTCGACCTGCTTATGAGACATTTCTTATCGTATCGCTTTCGAGTCAACCCGTTTATGACCCAAACCCATTAAGGCCCAACCCTAACCCAAAAAAATCCATTTCGGGTTCGTGTCATATTCGCAGGTTGGGTCGAACATTGACACCCCTAAGTTCTACATTATCTTCAGGGGGTTCATTTGATATATATCTTATATATATAAGGACAAAGTTTAGCTAACTTTAACTACAAAATTGATTGTAACTTTAGGTTACAACCTTACTTAATATTTTTTTATTGAAAGTAAATTTTGACAAATCCACCATTGGATGACATCTTCTTTTTATATTCTTCATACTTGCAAAATTTCTAAATAGCTATGTTATCAATAAATTGTTTAAATGGCAAGTTTTTGTAATTTAAAATTATGCATAAAATATAAGCTTATAAATCATATAATAAATAATATCCGATTGATACAAAATTTGACATTTGTATTAAGAGTGCGAAAAACATGCAATTCAACGGTTAGATTTTCAAAATATGTAGTAATTTTTATTTTATTGAATAAGGTTGTAGCCTTAGGCTACAACCTTACTCAATATCTTTTTATTAGAGGTGAATTTTGACAAATCCACTATTAAATTATATCTTCTTCTTATATTTTCCATGCTTGCAAAATTTCTAGAAAATTAAAGATCAATAATTATGTTATCAATAAATTATTTAAATTGCAAGTTTTTGTAATTTTAAATTATGCATAAATTATAAACTTATAAATCGTATAGTAAATAATATTTGACTGACACAGAATTTGACATGTGTATTAAGAACATAAAAAACATGCAATTAAATAGTTAGATTTTCAAAATATGCAGAAGTGTTTATTTTATTGAGTAAGATTATAACCTTAAGCTACAAACTATTTTGTAGCTAAACTTTGTCCCCTTTTTTTTATTAGTTTAATTTACACTTAAAAGCATTTTTGCACCCCCTAATCACAAATCAACTGGTATGCGTATATAGTATAAATATAATATAACTTACACACATATATAGGGGAAGGGGGATGAGATAAGGGAATACACTCACACACCAACACCAAAACTGCATGTGGTAGGTAGTATCGCGGAGCAAGTGATAAATCCCTTCTCAATATCACACCTTACCGATGTGGAATGACTCGACAACACTAAGTATCTTTTTTTATTTAAGAAACACACACACATAATAATAATTATTAAAAAACACAACGAGCTTGTTACATATGTGTATTATTATTATGTTATAATAATTTTTTATTATAAAGTCAGTGATTCATGGAAAAAAAAATAAAGTTAATGACATTTTAAGCATTTGATTAGTTAAGTTGATTCTTAAAAAAAAAAAATATATATATATATATATATAGTTAAGTAGATACTTAATGTATTATTTATGTATAGATAAATGTAGATATGCGTGTCAATAATTAATACAATGCCAAGGAATTGAGTTTTTTCGTTTAGTTTAAAATATTAAAATAAATAAATAAATAACGATAAGTGATAACCACCTAAAAATACAAATATTAAACAAACTTAATAAAATATAAAATTATCACACCTACTCATTGACAATAAATAATGACAAATTAATGATAATGAACTATCACCTAACTGTTTCAAAATACGAAACAGTCTTTACTTCTGCACAAAGGTGACGGCCAATGGTTCAAGGATAGGAACACAGCCTACGGTACATGGAGGTCCCGAAACGAAAAGCCAGTATATCGAGATGAAGCTAAGAAGAACCACATTGGTTTTGTGAAGACTCTTACTTAATTTTGTGCCCAATAAAGGGTCAGAACATTGGTCGATGGGTCATGCATGAGTTTAGACTCAATGGATGCAATAAGCAGGTAACTATCTTTGAAAATTCTGAAAGAAAGAACGTATCTTTGTTGCATTTTTTATTTCTTGTGGTACCATTAATTTCAAGATTCTATCTTTGAAGGATATTTTTTGAAGTCAATAAAAGGCTCCTTTTAAGGAAAAAAGTCTAGGAGTCAGAGGTGAGGCTGGCACTTGCTTAGACGCTCGAGTGAGAATGCATTAAAAGGCTCCTTTTAAGATCCTTGAGGTGAGGCAACTCTAATAAGGCACTCACTTTTTGTGACTAATTGAACACCTTGGTTGAGGGGACAGGATTTAGAACGGTGCTTCACTGAAATAGTGACATTTTTACTGAATTAAAACTCAACTCAAGAAATTTTTACCATTTTTCATATTTTCTACTAATAATTCTGGCTTTATAAAATAAAGAAAATTCATCAAGGCCTATATATTTTAAGAGTAAAACAAAGAAAATAATTAAGGCCAATATATTCTTAAAGAGTAACAAGGCCTCATGAACAGCATGAGCATCTCAAATATTGGTGCCTACTTTACTGGGGCCAAGTGCTTATTTTGGCACGAGGGCCTTAAATGATTAAGGGACATACTTCTTTGAGGTTTTCTGTTACCCTTTCCTACTTTGTTCCTTTTGTAATACTGTATCTATGACTGTTGTTGCTAATTACTAACATCCCAGGACCGTTTCTGTTTTGTTTTGCTCAACTGTTTCCATAATGCTAGATGCAACATTAGACCCATCACAAGAATTTGGCTTGGATTCAACTAAATTTCAATCAAACTTGAGGGCCTTAAGCATCTCATAGAATAAGGTAGTCATGATGTTATAGACTCAAAACATTTTCACGGGCATGCTATGAGAGCAAAACTACCTAATTTTGATCATAGAATTGGTCCGGATCTTTCTAGTGGAAAGTATATTTGGCTGATCCCTTTCATCAAGTAAGATAGGTGACATAGAGTGAGTAGGCTCATTACTTGATAGGTGACATTAACTGAGTAGACACATTTTTGTCAACAATTAGAGAATGTTGATATTAGCCAATTGAAGGAAATAGTTGGTGAAACTCAGGTGAGTGTGATAAGGATTTTATATACATTGTTACACTGAGCATTGATAAGCAGATCTTAGTTATTATGCCCTTTCCACCCACAGTATTCTCAATTGTTACCAGATGTTTACAGACCTTGTAAGTTGCTTCATCAATAAGGAAAAATCGGTTCCCAATTGATGCAATAAATTTTACCAATAGGCTTCTTAGAAAATTTTAAAATCCTAGTAAAAAAATAATTTTAAAATGAATTTTATAAATAAAGTTCAGAACAAATGTCAAATCATCAATCATCAATATATATATATAAAAGCAGAGACCTCATGCGAGAGAGCATGAGGTTCTGCCATGTGTTGCACTCTATGAATAAATTAAAATACTCTTAATCCACATCAGAGATAAGAATAAATATAAAAATAATGACTCTTTATTTCTTTTGATTCAATGTTTCATGACTAATTTTTATTACATTTTTTATTCAATGTTTTAAGACTATTATTTGCTTCATTTGATTGTTTCAAGACTTTTCCTCTTTCTCACACACAAAAAACTTTTTGCATTTCCATTCCCTCTTTTAACTTCTACTCATTTATATACACATGCCCACAACCCTTGGCTTCATGCCATCCCATCTCAAATACACTGAGACAAAAAAACGATACCATTTACCTTCAACCTTTCAACGACACCTACATAGCTCTAACATTGCAGTACCATTTGATCCTAACCCATATGAGTAGGCTTTGACCAAGGAAAGGGGCTTGAGTTTTTATTTAGTGACGGAAGCTTACGGTTTTGATGTTATAGTCGAACATTGTGGATTTTGTGAAGGTTGTGATTCGCTTTGAGTCTTTGGATGTTTGAGATTTTGGTTTGGGAAAGTCATAAATGTATTTTGTTTTAGAACTAAAGAAAAAGGAAAAGAAAATTCTAATTGATTATTTATGAAGTTAGCTTTTCTTTTTTTCTTTTTTTATTCTGTGTTAGAACTCATAATTTGTAGGTTTCTTTTTAGGTTTTTTACTGCTATTTTGTGTAGTATGAGCCATAGTGATAAAAAATCAAAATCGATGATGATTTCAAAGAATTTTCCACTTTTTTTTTTTAAAGGATACGGAATCCCAACTAAAGACAATTAAATTTTGAAAAAAAATCTTATTTATGCTTTAAATTCTTATCTAAAGATTTCAAAATCATTTAATCAGTTTAAAAAATAAAATCTATTTTTAATGGTAAATATTATAATCTGTTATAGTCTTATAGCGTTATACAATTTTTTAAAAATAAAATATGAATTAAGAAAATCAAGTTTCAAAGTATTCAACAATATTGTGGGCAAACATAAATATTATTATATAACAAAAAAAAGTATTATATGTAGGTCTTAATATATATAAAAATGATTTCAAATGAAATTGGAAAGTAATCCGCGCATCGCGTGGGACATCATCTAGTAATAGATGATATCCAACTGACACAAAATTTGACATGTGTAATGAGAGCATAAAGAACTTGCAATTCAACGGTTAGATTTTCAAAATATGTCATAATTTTTATGTTATTGAGTAAGGTTGTAGTTTTAGGTTATAACCAATTTTGTAACTAAATTTTTTCTTTTTAAATTTACATATTTTATAAGCCTTAATATTAGCCCAATTACATTAACCCAATATATTTGCTTAAATAACATGTGTTTTTAACAAAATTTTCAAATGTTTAATATATTTTTAAAAAAATTATTGTAATTGCCAAAACACCTAAAATATCCCATTACAGCCAGTACAACCCAATATTTTATCTGGAACATTTTAAAGAGAGTACCAGTACCAATTTAATAGTCGATATGATAAATTTTCCTGGTATGACCAAGTATTGATATGGTATTGTCTTCTTGACTTAATCCTCCTGTGGTAATATCTATGCAAATAAATGGTGAGTTCATGTAATGACTCATGCCCATGTTATCTCAACATAAAATAGTATTATTAGGGAGTTTTGTGTCACATTCAAACCCTCCAATGGATGAAGGGTATTTGAAACTTACATGGATGAAGTGTTACACAATTAACAGTTTATACATGGCCACATAAATAATCTCTATTTTTTTTTAGCACCAAAACAAATTATATAACGATTCATCACCTTATCAAAGATAAAGTAAATCTCCTTTCTAAACCGATAATAAATTTTCATCTTCTTTCTATTAAATTTTATACTTGAACCATGAGATTGTATTATCTAGCTATATGAAATTAGTTTAGTTCGATTAGTCTTAATTTATCAAATTAACTTTGATTTAGTTAGTACAAAATAAATTTATTTAATTAATATTTAAATTAAAAGTTCTCATTTAAATTTATTGTGTTAGGCCTCAACCATATGGAGCCGGCCCTACTTGGGTCCTTGGGCCGGAGTAAGCCCAATGACCTTTTAGTGGTATATATTGGAACCCGTTACAATTAATTAAGGATTGAAATGGTTGTTAATTTTAGGACACGGATTCTCTACGGGAAAGGAATCTATATAGGAAACTACATTGTTAAAGGTATATTGTTGCCACCTAGAGGTGAATACGAGTTAGGAGCAAAAATTTGTTTAAGAATTTTCATTAATAGCAAAACTGATTTTAAAATTTCCTATATATTGTTCTTCTGTGTATTGTACTACATGCTATCGCAAGGGTTCTCTCCAACTGATCCTCAAAATTTTGTAATTCACCTTCTTCCTCTAGTTTTGTTCCTTTCTATTTTTTATTTTTTCCTAGATGATGATTCTATCATTGGGATCTTGTATAATTTCCTCACTTCTTACATTTTTCTAGAGACCAATTGACACTTCAACATAACACTTTATGCATGTTTCTCCAAGTGAGGAAATGTTATGTGGATATGCTATTTTAAGTAAAACATGTATTATAATTTTTATTAGTAAATTAAACACGCACCAAATGGATCTTGAACCCAGAAGTTATTTCATGATGCATGGTCTTATAAGGTTTAAGTTAGAGCTCATAGGCATTCAAAATTCCATATTATGGTTTTTGGTATTTGATTGAATCACCATGCATGCTTAACACTCTTAAAAAGTGATCACAATTGTAGTATTCTTTCCTTCATAAATGATATATGTATCTACCAATATTTCTCAAGTAGTCTTTGCCTCTGTAAGGTGTGCAGTAAATGGAAACGATGAAGAAGTTTAACTTGGCTCGCAACCACATGAAACTCGCGATTGTGCTAATGGTTATGACCCTCCTGCTTACTTCGGCAGCCGCCAAAGGTAGATTTGGAGGTGGAAGCAGAGGTATTGGAGTTGGAAGCAGAGGTATTGGAGGTGGAAGCAATGGTATTCAGCCACGGGCACAGCCCATCCCCTACTACCCCTACTTCCCCTACATTCCCATTTTTAGGAGGAGTAGTTCAAACACTACCCATCACAAAAGCAATGGATCTGCCTTGGGTGCATGGAGCACTGCAACAATGATATCCCTTGCACTAATTCTCTATATGATCTAAACTCCAATTGTATGCATTCAATGTCTGGAAGGTTTGACCTCTTTAATGTCAGCCAGTACAATTCTCTATTACCCTACAATAGTAGGGATGTAATACTAAGATTTCTTATACCAAGGTATCGTTTGACAAACTTGATTGAATTGGATTGGAAATGAGAATTGAATTGAGTTAATACTAGACTTGATTAGATATCTTAAGTCCTTGATACTTTAATGTACACCCTAATTAATTATGTTCTTTGTTATGAGGGATTTAAGAATTTTCATACGTATTTTATTTATATTAAAAAAAAAAGAATGTTATATATATATATATATATATATTCTCTAGGTAATTGATTAAACACATTTATAATTTCTTATAAAATTACTCAAAATTTTCCATACAATTTACTTTCAAATGTTCATCCAGACTAATCCCAATACAAAACATTAAGAAATGCCTAGGTTGAACAACGTTGGTATGAAAACAAAGAGTGTGGTGGATTCAGGTTGGGAAAAAAAAAAATGATCATATGAAAAGTGAAAGTACCCGGCAAACATATTCTCAAAAATAAAAACGAAAGTGATGGTCTTGACCCATTCTTGACTCCCCATCCGTCTTGGATCCAAATTCTCTCCATTTCACTTTGAAACGAAGAGTTGTCCACTTAAAGGTCAGGATCTATTTAATTAATTAATTTTTGGACCTTAATGTTTTGTTTCTTAACCACGGTTGAATTTTTTTAGATTTTAGCATAATCTATTTTCTTTTTGATGAATAGAAATGTTTCTTCAATGTCCACAATAAAATCTCACAACATTTTCACAAGAAGTTAATTTCTCAAATCGTATTGCTTAAAATAAAATAAAACAAATATGTGAAGACCCACCACAACTTAAAACAAGAGTATTGTGAAAATATTGTGAGATTTTGATGCATCTTTGTATTTTTCAGAAGGTATTAACTATTTTAGTTGTAATTCAAATTTGATTCTAATTAAAAATATTTGTGAGTTAACTTTTGGTAATAGGAAATGTATGATTTCCCATTATCAAACTGCTTTCCATATTTGTTAGTTGACTTAAGGTTTTTTTTTTTTCGAGAATAGTTGACTTAAGGTTGATTTCCTTGTATTGGTATCATCTTTGAAAACATAGTTTTCTTTCTTTTTCTAGCTCTTTATATTTTTTTTTGAGGGAAAACTGAAAAATGTTTTTTTTTTTTTTTACTATCATTAAGTCACCAAAATAATTAATAAAAAAATTGAAACAACATTAGCTATTGGATCGATTTCTACTATCATGAAATTGTTAACAAAACTGATAGTGCTCAAAGTATAAGCATTGAAAATTTGAAAATTTGAAAATTGAAGCCTAGTACAGACTCTCATTAAGGCTAGTAGCATCAAAAGCAAAGCTGATACAGTTCCACTTATATATATACAACATTGCATAGACAAACTGTTGGGAGCATTTTAAGACTCAAAATTTGTTGACTCCTCAACTGGGATGCACGGACGCGGCTCCCAGGCCCGCGCACCCGCGTCCGACACGGCGGGACGCGGCGACGCGGGAGGGACGCCGCAGACCGCGCGTCCGTGTCGTGTCGTGCTGCGTCCCGCCACGTGGCAGTTCCCGAATCGGGCCGACGCAGGCCGACGCGGCTCAAATCGGCGCCGAAGTGGCCAAAATCAGCACCGATGCGGCCGAAATCGGGCCGACTCGATCCGTATCGGCCGAAACGGCCGAGTCAGGCCGAAATTCAAAAAAAAAAAAAAATGGTGCAAAACGCACCGTATGACTAAACCTAAATACCCAGACCCCCTCAAACCCTCACACTTCGTCCAAAACTCCCAAAGGCCCTCTCTCACTCCGCCCCTCATCTCCCTTCTCTGTGTGCTGTCACTGTGCTCCGTCCCTCATCTCTATTCTCTGCGTTTTGAGCTTTCTGTGAGTGCTGTGTGCACACTGCACTGCTTCAGCCTTCAGGTGTGCTCTCTCTGCTCTTTTCTTGAATTTTTATTCTTTGTTCTTTACAATTTCTCTCTGAATCTGAAAATTTATGTCTTGACTGCTTGCTGTGTTTTTTTACTTGTTTTTTCAATTATTTCTTGTGGGAGTTAAAGGGTTTTGTTAACCTATGATTTGTGATTTGTGGTTTGTGGGAGTTAAAGGGTTCTGTGTTTTTTTTGCTGTGAACCTGGTTGCTGTGTTTTTTTTACTGTGAACTTGGTTTGATTTATCATTAATTTATTTAGTTAATAGTTATTATTTGTAGGTTATTTGTGGGAGTTAAAGGGTTTTTTTGGTTTTGTGGTTTTGTGTTTTTTTGCTGTGAAGTTCACAGTGTGAACCTGGCTGCTGTGTTTTGTTGCTGTGAACTTGGTTTGATTTATCATTAATTTGTAGGTTAAATTGAATCTATTGAATTTACAATGGACGAAGTTAATAGCACAGAAAGTTCACAAGAAGTGTCAAATGCTGAATCCCCTCTTTGGCAGTATGTGACTAAAGTAGAAAAACCAGCTGGTGCATCTGTGAAATCTGGTGGAAACACATATTTTAAGTGCAACTATTGTGATATAGTTTTTATGGGATCCTATTCTAGGGTTAAGGCTCATTTATTACAAATTTCTGGCAAAGGTATTAGAGCATGTCGTAATGTGTCAAAGAGCCATAGGTTGGAAATGCAGCGAATGCATGATCAAGTTGAGGCTAATAAGTTAGAGCAAGAACAGAGAAGTCATATTCCCTTACCCCCACCTCCCCCAGGCCGTGGGATACCTATTTCCCCATTTCGGAGACAAGAAGGGAGTGATAGTAGTCATAGTACAAATCCGGTTGATGCTAAGAGGAGGAAGGTGACTATGAATACTACTTTGGAGAAAGCATTTCAGAATAATGCTAGACATGATTTAGATAGTAGAATTGCTAGGATGTTTTACACCGGTGGGCTTCCGTTTAACTTTGCAAGGAACCCACATTATCGTAGTTCCTATGCATTTGCTGCTACTCATAGCATTCCGGGTTATCTTCCTCCTGGATACAATGCTTTGAGAACAACACTTTTGCAAAAGGAAAGAGCTCATGTTGAAAGACTCTTGAAACCAATTAAGGACTCTTGGCTTGAAAATGGTGTAAGTATAGTTTCTGATGGATGGTCAGATCCACAAAGGAGGCCTCTTATTAATGTTATGGCTGTATCAGATGGGGGTCCAGTGTTTATAAAGGCAATTGATGGGTCAGGTGAGTTCAAAGATAAGCATTACATTGCTGGGGTGTTGAAGGATGCTATAAAAGAGATTGGACATGAAAAAGTTGTCCAAGTCATCACTGATAATGCAAATGTGATGAAGGCTGCTGGAGCTCTTATTGAGGGTGAGTATCCTAAAATATTTTGGACACCTTGTGTTGTCCACACTCTCAATCTAGCTTTGAAGAATATTTGTGCAGCAAAAAACACTGAAAAGAATGAAGTTACATATGAGGAATGTAGTTGGATTACACGTGTTGCTGATGATGCATCCTTCATATGTGTTTTTATCATGAACCATTCTATGAGGTTGGCAATGTTTAATGAATTTTGTCCATTAAAATTGCTCCAAGTTGCTGATACTAGATTTGCTTCGGTGGTTGTAACGTTGAAAAAGTTGAAGTTGATAAAAAGATGCCTTCAAGCCATGGCTATTAGTGACCAATGGGCTTCTTATAGGGAGGATGACGTTGGAAAAGCTCAAAAGGTGAAAGATATGATTCTAAGTGATCTTTGGTGGGATAATATTGATTATATCCTTGAATTCACGGCACCCATTTATGATATGCTACGAATAGCCGACACAGATAAGCCTTGTCTTCATCTTGTGTATGAGATGTGGGATTCCATGATAGAGAAGGTGAAAGCAGTGATATATCGGCATGAAGGCTTGGAAGATGATCAATATAGCTTATTTTG
Organism: Quercus lobata; assembly: GCF_001633185.2. Lineage (NCBI taxonomy): Eukaryota > Viridiplantae > Streptophyta > Magnoliopsida > Fagales > Fagaceae > Quercus > Quercus lobata. Next base: position 31,048,325 of record NC_044913.1, read on the forward strand.
GGGTGTCGTGTATGATATACTCATTGATCGATGGACTAAAAATTCTACACCACTACATTGCTTGGCTCATTCCTTAAATCCTAAGTAAGTACATTTATTATCTATTTTCCTTAGTTCACCCTTTTAGTAAAACACACATTTGATTTATATTTAGTTTTTAATCTTTAACTAGGTATTACTCCATTGAATGGATTTCGGAGAATCCAAAACGCATCCCTCCACATCGGGATCATGAAATTTCTATGGAAACAAGCAAGTGTTTGGAGCGATACTTTGAAGATGAGAATGACTTAACGGTGGTGAAGTATGAGTTTGCTAAATTTTCAGGAGGGAGGTTTCCTTCACCAAGTGCCTTGACGGATAGGTGGACCTTACTACCTTTGGTTTGGTGGCAATACCATGGCTCCGCATTTCCAACTCTTCAAACCCTTGCCCTTAAACTTCTTGGACAACCTTGCTCATTCTCATGTGCTGAGAGAAATTGGAGCACGTACAAATTCATTCATTCCTTAAAAAGAAACAAATGGCTCCTGCACGCGCTGAGGATTTGGTATATGTGCATTCTAATCTTCAACTCTTGTCAAGGCACAATGAAGAGTACATACATACCGCAACAAAGATGTGGGATATTGCAGGAGACTCTTGGAATGAGAGCGACATGCATGGAGGAGCTGGAATTCTTGAGAATGCAGCTCTTACACTTGATGAGCCAGAGTTGGAGGCTATAGTTATTGGGAATGTTAACACTAGTGCTACTACTAGTGAAAGTGAAGTTCGAAGTGAAGCTATTGATCTTGAGGATGATGATATTTGTGTTTGATTGCCTTGTAGATTATCTTTTATTTTGTTTTAGTTTCAAACTTATGAGTTGTATTCTAATTTCCAAACATCATGGAATGTTTTAGTTTCAATCTTGTGGATTATATTTAATTTATGAACATCATGTTTTAGTTGTTATCTACTATTGCTCTTAAATTTGGTATTTGTTTATATAATGTGAAAAAGTAAAAGTATGCTTAGCAATATATTAAACATATATTATAAAAATATTTTTAATAATTTTTTAATCGCCGAGTCCTGCCGCACCCGCACCCACCTTTTTCAAAAATTGCCGAGTCCCGCACCCGCACCCGCACCCGAGTCCTGAAACGCACCCGTGCTTCATAGCTCCTCAACTACAAGCAGAGGATCTATTGGGGGAGGAAAAAAGAAGAAAAGAAAAGAAAGGTTAGGTTGATGTCATTTCATTTCATCTAACTGTCAAATATATAATTGTCATCTTTTCATCTATACTCTTCTTTTAATTTTGCAATACTAAAAATATAGGGGGTTTTTTTTCCCTTTGTAGATATCGTCTTTTTGGAAACACTTTTATAAGAAACTTTCAATCTTTATTTGTAATAGAGATGAGCTGAATAAGCTAATTTTTCTGACAACACATTGAAGCCTTTATATGGTGCTTCCAGTCCTATTTCTAGCCTTATCCACAATCTATTATCAAACATTTTTGGAGTAATGAATAAGGGTAAATGATTTCTGCTTTGCATGCCTGTAGATTTGCCTACTTTTTTTGTTTGTCTTTTAATGAAAATTCTTTAAAATAAATTAAAAATTAAAATAAATAAATAAAAACCATAACAAAATCAAGTGAAAAGTGCACTTGGTACATATAGAACCCATGAAAACACAAGCATGCTTGACAGCTTGAGGCCAGGATAGATGCATGTAGGACTTTGAGGCTTCATTTGCTAGGGTAGGGATATAACATCCTTCAGTACCAGCGGAGAAATTTTATTGGTGGAAATCTGCATTTCCCTTCCTACCAGTTCGGCTATATCCCCATAAACTTCAGATTCTTGCCGATTCGCACAGTGATTAAGTAGGGAGGTGCTAAAACTACGTAATTGTTTGTTAGTATCAGGATGTTGGTGCATCCTTTTCTCATTAAAGTGACCAAAAATATTCTGATAGTTGAGCATAAATCTGTAGCCTTGCTAATGCAATTCGAGTTGCAATCACCTAAAATTCGATTATCCATCATGTTCTTACAAATAAAAGTTTCTCCCCTCCATTTACTTCGCTTATTACCTGTTGCTTGAACAAGTAGGATTGCCTACCACTGTAAGCCGTGTACTGTGGACATCCGATGATTTATCTGTGTAGCATCCTGGTAACAGATCCATGATATGCCATAGTATTTTATAGCATAGAGCTGGGACGCCATCTGGTCCAAGAGCTTTTATTGTGCTCATTTGGAAAAGGGCATTCTGCAGCCTTTGCACATCCTCAGGTGTAAAATCTGTATTTAAATATCTTTGCTGATCTTCACTCAGGCTTGCAATTCTCACCTCAAGCTTAAGTTGCAGCAGCATTTTCTCTGTTGTTAAGCTCTTAGTCACTCCATAAATACCACTAAAATGAGCAACAAGCAGTTGTGCTATCTCCTTGATTGGCCATTGATGATGCCGAAAATCGTCAGTAAGTCGCACAATCCTCATGTACTCAAGACAACACTTGCACAACACAGAACAAGAAGACCTTAGGAGAGTATTAGTGTAGCACCGGCCAAAGACCCTCTGAAGGTTAAGTTAGAGAACTCTTCACAACTGTAGAGTGCCAAAGCTGTGGTGAATTCTGCGTACCTTATTTTCTAAGGGTCTCGGGTTTTTATAGTAGTGTAGAATCAGCCTTCGTTTCTTGCATCAGAAGGTGTTTCCTTACGGGAAAAGATCAACATAAATGCGCGTATATTACGGGATCCTTCTCACGTTGGGATTCAATTAACTAGGGTTAATCATGAGATGCAAGTTGTCTCCATTTAGGATTCCTTGGAGGCCACTTAAGTCATGTGGATGCCACGTGGCCTTGGGATCCGTCCACCTCATGTCCGTGAATCTTGGATCCATCCATGTAGAAATGCTAACCATCCATAATCTAGTGTCGTCAGGTCTAGATCCGTCATCCCTAATTTTGTACTCTTCAGTTGCCCCCTCATTCCATGAGTCCGTCACCTCCCTTGGACAGACCCGTGGAGTGACGGTTTGACTTATCTCTTGAGAAATGCACATAGGTTGATAGGTTGGCCTAGAGTCATTAATGTCGTAGGGGTACTTATCATTCCCTTAGTGGCCAATCTCTTGGAACGAAGCGTCCCTTCTTCTTCCGTGCCGTTCCTTCTATATAAACCTGCTTTCTTACTTCTCTTTTTCACTTTCCATGGTGAATTCATAATCAAAGCACTACCGTCTACTTTGTTAAACCATCATACCGTCTACTTGGTGCATCCGTCATCTACACCTTTCCTACTGCTCATCTTCAACTAGTAAGTATTCTTTACCTTCTGTTAAATTCTATTGTTATTTTTTTGACTTTGCACACCCGTCGTCTATGTAGATCCATCAATGTCTTAGGGTTTACCCGTCACATGTAGGTGACAAATGTCTAGTGCGTCAAGTAACCAATCGTGTGTCCACGAGGGGGCGGGCTACGATGAGGTATTCCCGTCAGGTCAGAACGACCCTGGCACCTCAAGTGAAGAAAGGAATCTGTCGGCCACCTCACCTTCCACAAGGGATGAGGATTTGGACACTAATAGGTCAAAGGGTGACTCTATTGATGGCCTAATTGGTGCTAAACCCCCAACCCAATCTGTCATAGGTCCTTACATATTTAGGGAGTTTATAATACTTCCCTTATGGACGGTAAACAACTTCATTTCTACCATCAAAGAGTCACACTTCAAAATGCTTATGGAGAAGTACCAGATACCCGACCACATACCCCTCCGTCTACCCTACAAATCAGAGAAGTGTTACTACAAGAGCGTAGAAGGCATCAAAGTCTATGAGAAAATGCTGAAAGCAAGGCTTAGATTCCCCCTGAGTGCCCTCCACCATCGCCTCCTTCAGTACTTAGGGTTGACCGTCACCCAAATCGCCCCAAATGCCTAAATAGTTTTCCTTGGTGTAGAGGTCTTGTATGGGGCCGTGTCCAAAGGGGCACGTAGGTTGACGGTGGAAGAATATTTTCACTATTACCGTCCGACTAAGATCGTTCAGTCCAAGGGTATGTACAGTTTTGTGCCCAGGAGCCCGTTGTTGAGGCTCATGTGTGACACCCCCGACTCTAACAGAAATTGGAAGAGTTGGTATTTTTTCATAGAAGGTGACGAGTGGATGTGTCACCTTGGTGACCAAGAGTTCATGCCCATCAACAAGACATGGGGTATAATGCCCTCAATTTGTATGCATCTGTCCGTGTTTAAGTTTTTAATTGTGTTAATTTACTCGCTACTTTAACCATCTCCTTTTGCAGCCCGAGACCGTCCACAAGTCTCCCTTAAGCAGTGGAGCTTTTTGGAAAAATTTTTTAACAAAACTGAGCTGTCAGAGAGGACGTGGGCTAAGTTAGTCAACTTAGATACTCTCTTTTGGTATTGTGACGAACCAGAACCCACAAAAGCTACCTGACGATACGGCCGTCAAGTTCTTCATTGTAAGTCCGTCACCTATACTTTAGTTTCTTTTCTTTGTTTTTACATTATCTAACTCCTAGTATCCGTCCACCTTTGTGCAGAAATGGAAGACAGCAAGAGAATGGCCTATATTAAGCAGCAAGCTGTTGCGAAGAAAAACCAACAGGGGAGTCAACCCCCTAAGGGGACGGGTTAAGCCAACTCGTCCACCAAGAGGAAATTGTCAAAGAAGACTGACCGTCTTCCAAAAAAGCCAAAAGTTGTTCCCGAGTCCATTGTGGGGTTAAAGGCCGAGACTAAGAAGACGGTCATTCCAATTGGTCAAGGAAGGGGCAAGGGACTCATGACGGGCCCTATCCCCGTTACTGAAAAACCACCCTTCCTCCTTCGTGAGGATTCTATGTATATGTTGGAGCAACTCTCGTCCATGATCACAACTAACAACTATGAGGACTTGAGCTACCACGCGCAACTGAAGCCATGGGGGAGACGGGGCTTTTTAACATTGCACAAGTAATTGTGTCCATCCACTTTCTCTTTTTCTTCCCTTTAACCTGCCTAGTTACTAACCCCTCTTTTACTTATAGGCGATGCTAATGATGAAGGGATTGATGGGTCGTTTCCTGAACCATAAGACAGCGTTGGACGGTATTAGGGCGAAGGTGAGGTCAACAGAGGATGAGCTGGCTGAGTTAAAGGCCTAGAAGACGGTCCAGGAGAAAAGCTTGCTTTATCTGAGCAAGTTAGAGGTGAATTGGAGAAGTAGATGAAGATGCTAAGGCAGGTCCTTGAGAATAAGGAAAAAGAGATAAATGCTGCTAAGGATCGACTCTGTCAGGTGAAGGAAGACGTGACACAGGAGTACCGTGACTCCGACACCTACCTGACAGAGCTTGAAGGCATTTACGCCGATGGCTTTGATGACTGTCTCCGCCAAGTCAAAGCTTCTTTTCCAAACCTGGACCTGTCGCATGTATCAATTAACGCTCTGGTCCAGACCTCAATTCAGCCCGTCCACTCCGAGAGCACAGATAAATTATTCACTGATAATGCCTTCGTTGACGACCCTCGTGGTGACGGAGAGACTGCTCCAGTTAAAGCCAAATCAAACCCGTCGAGGACAGCGCCCGTCAATGTGATGAGGTTCAAGTTGTAAAGAGAGATGAGGACGCTCCCGTTCAGCAATAGTTTTTTTTTTTTTTTGGCTAAAATGTAAAGATTTTGAAGAACAGTTTATGTTTAATTTAACCGTTGCTTTTTGTATCTAGATTTCTCCCTTTTTGGGCTTTCGTAATATAATGATTACTTACTTTAAATTATCCGTCTACTTTTATTTCCTATAGATGAATCTGTTTAGTTTAGGGTTATATAAATATAACTCATCCTTTAGGACGAATTCATCTACCTTGTAAGTTTAAGCAAAAACTTTGGAGCCCGACAGGTTTAAGTCATCCCCTTGGGATGATCCGTCCGCTATATGGACTTATCAAATGTTCTTTCAAGATAAGTCCGTCCACTTTATGGACTTCAGGTTGAACCTGTCCACTTTTATGGACTAATGAACCCATCCTCTTATGGACTTGTGATTTTAACTCGTGGTTGAACCCATCCGTTTTATGGACTTACCATTGGCCATCCTCTAGGGATGAGGCCCGTTCACTTTGTGGACTTGATAACTTGAATCTGTCCACTTGACAGGCTTGTCTTTAGTCATCCTTTGAGGATGAAACCCTTCCACTTTTGTGGATTTGAATCTGTCCACTTTATGGACTTATAATAACTATCCATGACTTTAATTTGTTCACTTGACAGGCTTATCATTATTCATCCTTTGAGGATGACACCCATCCACTTTTGTGGACTTGAATCCGTCCACTTTATGGACATAATAGCCATCCATAACTTTAATTTGTTCACTTGACAGGCTTATCATTAGTCATCCTTTGAGGATGACACCCATCCACTTTTGTGGACTTGAATCCGTCCACTTTATGGACATAATAGCCATCCATAACTTTAATTTGTTCACTTGACAGGCTTATCATTAGTCATCCTTTGAGGATGACACTTGTCCACTTTTGTGGACTTGAATCCATCCACTTTATGGACATAATAGCCATCCATAACTTGAAATCGTTCACTTCATGGACTTATTCATTAGTCATCCTTTGAGGATGAAACCCGTCCACTTTGTGGACTTGAATCCGTCCACCATATGGACCTCATACTTTTCTAATTATCCTCTTAGATGAACCCGTCCTATTATGGACTTGATTTTAATTTGTTGTTGAACCCGTCCACTTTTGGGACGAGCCCGTCTATTACGTAGGCTATAAACAACTTGAGATCATCCTTTATGGGATGAGCCCATCCATTACATGGACTTTTTCCAAATCATCCCATTGGGATGAATCCATCCCTTTAGGATTTTTAATGAATATGTAGACGTGTAGATATCATACACAATATTTCTGAATAACTCCTCTTATTGTGTGGTAAACATGCGTGTAAAAATTGTTCTTAAAAAACCTGTCCTTTGGGCTTAAAAGAAACTATGAATAATAAAATCTTAACTAGAAAGCAATAACTGGAAATGAAGTATTATATCATTGTTCATGTTGTCGCCTAATGATAGTATTTCTTCAGATGCTCTGTGTTCCATGGGTGATGCAGCTTTTGCTCGTCCAATGTCTCCAAGTGGTATGTTCCCTTCCTGTGCCATGATGCAATTCTATATGGCCCTTCCCAATTAGGCCCTAATTTTCCCTGGAAGGCGTCCTTTGTGGCACCTGTTACCTTTCTCAAGACAAGATCTCCAATCCGAAAGTCCTTGGGTCTAACTTTGGAGTTGTAATGCTTGGCCATGAGGTTCTGGTACCGTGCTAACCTTTGCTCAGTCGTTGCTCTGACTTCGTCCACCAGATCAAGCTGCAGGCGCATAGTTTCATCATTCTTGCCCTCGTTAAGGTTCACTATTCTGTAGCTTGTAAGTCCTACTTCAGTCGGGATGACTGCCTCACTTCCGTACGCTAGTCGAAACGGTGTCTCTCCTGTACGCGTTCTTGCCATCGTCCTGTATGTCCATAAAACACTTGGTAGTTCATCCGGCCATATACCCTTCCGCCCCTCAAGCCGAGTCTTGATGATTTTGTGCAAGGATCAATTCGTGACCTCAACTTGTCCATTAGACTGAGGGTAAGCAGGCGATGAGTAGTGATTCTTGATCCTTAGCTATGAGCAGAAGTCTCTAAATACGTCATTGTCCAACTGTTTCCCGTTGTCCGAGACCACCACCCCTAGGTATACTGTACCTACAAATGATGTTCTTCCATACAAAGCTTCGCACATTCTTTTCAGTGATTGTGGCTAGGGCTTCTGCTTCCACCTACTTGGTGAAGTAGTCTATATTGACTACTAGGAACTTCAACTGTTTAACCACCGTTGGGAAAGGGCCCATGATATCCAACCCCTATTGAGCGAACGGCAAGGGGCCGTCATTGGGGTGAGCTCTTCTGTCGATTACCTGATGAGGTTGCCAAATCTCTAACACTTGTCACAAGCTTTGACATATGCATAGGCATCCTTTTGCATGGTTGGCCAGTAGTATCCTGCTCGGATTAGTTTATGCACCAACGATCATGATCTAGAGTGATTTCCACAGACTCCTTCATGGACTTCTCTCATGACATAGTCTGCCTCCTCGGGGACGAGGCACCTTAGGTACAATCGAGAGAAGCCCCTCTTATATAGAATGTCTTTTATCAAAATGAAGCGAGCTACTTGAACCTTCAACTTTCTTGCGGCCTCCTTGTCATCTAGTAGCACGCCATCCCTCAAGTAGGAGGCTATTGGTGTCGTCCAATAATTCTCAGGACCTATCTCATGTGCACTGGTATCGTCTATTAATGATGAGATTTGAACGAAGGACAATACCTGATTGGGGATGAGCATGTGTTTTGCTGAAGCAGCTTTAGCAAGTCGGTCAGTGTGCTCGTTCTCCTGCCTTGGGATTTGAACAAATTTTACTCGGAGGCTTCTAACTCGATCCTTCACCTACTCAAGGTCTTTTTTCATCCGTTTATTCTTGCATTCATAGTCGCCATTAACCTGACTGGTTACTACTTGGGAATCATAGTATACGACCAAATTTTCAACTCCTGCCGCCTTGGCGAGGTCTAGCCCTACTATCAAGGCTTCATACTTTACTTCATTATTGGTCATAAGGAAGTCCAAATGGACCATGCATTCGATCTTATCTCCTTCCGGGTTATGGAGTACCATACAAACTCCGCCTAGTTGCTTATTGGAGCATCCGTCTATGTGGATGCTCCATTGTGGGATCTTTTCTGCCCTCTGGCCTTCTACGATGGCGAATTCCACGATGAAATCAGCTACTACTTGCCCCTTCATAGCCGTACATAATCGATACTGTATGTCAAATTCACTTAACTCGACTACCTATAGTGCCATCCATCCTGCAACTTCAGGGCTACACATATCTCTACATAGGGGCTTATCTATCAGGACAATCATAATGTGCGCCTGGAAATATGGCTTGAGCATTCACGCCATAGTTACTAACGCAAAAGCGAGCTTTTCCATCTGAGGGTACCGCTCTTCCACTCCTCGGAGTGCTCAGCTTGTGAAGTATACAGGCTTCTGCACCCCATCCTCTTCTCTGACCAAAGCCACGCTGATAGTAGTTGGGGAGACGACAACGTATAGGAACAATTTTTCCCTTGTCTTAGATGGGCTTAGTAATGGCGGAGAAGAAAGATATGCCTTCAAGTTTTCAAATACTTGCTGGCACTCAGTCGTCCATTCAAACGACTTCCTCAACGTGCGAAAGAAAGGTAGGCATTTGTCTATTACTATTGAGATGAACCTGTTTAATGCGGCTACCTTTCCATTCAGGCTCTGTACCTTCTTGACCGTCTTTGGTGATGCTAACTCCATTATGGCCTATATCTTTTCCGGGTTAACCTCAATACCCCTTTAGGATGCCATGAATCCTAGGAACTTTCCTGTCGTTACCCTGAACACACACTTGTTTGGATTCAACTTCATGTTGTACGACCGCAGTATGTCGAAGGTCTCTTGGAGGTCGCTCAAGTGGTCATCCTCCCGTGTACTTTTTACTAGCATGTCGTCCACATAAACTTGCATGTTCCTTCCAATCTGATGCGAGAACATCCTGTTCATCAGCCTTTGGTACATGGCACCCGTGTTCTTGAGTCCGAACGGCATCACTTTGTAGCAAAAGAGCCCCTGGCTGGTGACAAATGAGGTCTTTTCCTGATCAGCCTCATTCAGTATGATTTGGTTTTAACTAGAGAATGCGTCCATGAAGCTTAGCTGCTGGTGTCTTACGATTGAGTCGACCAAGGCGTCAATTTGCGGGAGAGGATAACTGTCCTTGGGGCAGGCCCTGTTTAGGTCTGTGAAATCTACGCACATCTTCCGCTTTCCGTTGGCTATCTTGACCATGACCATGTTCAACAACCAGTCGGGGTAGTACACCTCTCGTATGAAGTCTGCTTCTTGTAATTTTTGAACCTCCTTAACTATGGTTTTGTCCCGCTCCTGTGCAAACACTCGCTTCTTCTGCCAGACGGGAGAGAATGAGGGCGATACATTCAACTTGTGGACTATGATCGATGGATCAATCCCTGGCATGTCCTCATGACTCCAGCCGAACACGTTCTAGTTTTTCCTCAGGAACGTCGTAAGTGTTTGACGCACTGGTTGGCTAGCCAAAGTACCTATCCTCATTGTTTGTTCAAGCTTGAAATCATCAAGGAGTACTTCTTCCAACCCTTCCACCGGTTCTACTACCGTCTGCTATTTGTCTATACACATAGTTTGCAAATGATCATCCATCTCCAGCATGGCGATGTAGCATTTGCGTGCTACCATTTGATCCCCTCTTACTTCTCCTACCCCGTACTCGGTGGGAAACTTGATCATCAAATGGTAGGTTGAGGTCACGGCCTTCCATGAATTCAATGTAGGACAGCCTAATATGGCGTTGTACGTGGATGAACAATCTACAACTAGGAATGTGACATCCTTGGTGATCTGCTTAGGGTAATCTCCGACCGTTACCGACAAGGTGACTGCTCCTAGGGGATGCACCCTTGTTCCTCCAAATCCTATAAATGGTGTGTTGGTTGGAATCAATTGTTCTCTCCCTATTCTCATCTGTTGGAATGTCAGATAGTACAAGATATCGACCGAGCTCCCATTGTCCACAAGGACTCGGTGGGTGTTGTAATCCCTTACACGTATGCTGACTACAAGTGCATCGTCTTGTGGGTGATGGAGACGTCGGACATCTTCCTCCGTGAACCCAATTACGAGGTTGTCAATTTGTGCCATCTTTGGGACGTACCCTGTCAGTTGGACATTTTGAACCATTAGTACGTAGGTCTTGCGTGCCTTCTTGGAAGAACTAGAAGCTGCGCTTCCCCCTATAATCATCCTCATGTCTCCCAAAGGTGGCCCAGGGCACTCGTTTTCTCTCCGGGCAGGCTGTCCTTGGGGTTGCTCTGTCCCTTCCTTACCGATGAACCTCTGCAACTTTCCCTGCCTGATGAGAGCTTCTATCTGCTACTTTAAGTCATAGCATTCGAACGTGTCATGATCGTGATTGCAGTGGAAACGATAGTACTTGTTTTTGGACCTCTTGCTGGGGTCTCCCTTCAACTTGCCATGGAATGTCAGGGCCTCTTCATCCTTGATTTGCATCAAAACTTGTCAATCAAGGTGTTTAGAGAAGTGAAACTTGTAAATATTCCAGTTGGAGGCTTGGAACGTCTATCTTCCCTCCTATCTCCTGGCCTGGCCATCTTTTGCCCTCTGTCCCGCCGTGATTCCTCCTGCCTTTCTCTCTTTTTGGGCTTCTCTTCGTGAGCCAGTAATGTGTTTTTCACGTTCATGTATTTAGTAGCCCTATAGAACACATCCGACATGGTTTTCGGGTCATTCTTATACAAGGAAGATAGAAACTTACCCTTCCACAGCCCATTTATGAACGCGGCAACGAGTATCTTATCATCAGCTTCATCGATTGAAAGCGTCTCCTTGTTAAAGCGGGCTATGTAAGACCTCAACGTCTGATCCTCCCGTTGCTTAATACTCATTAGGCATGCAATGGATTTCTTATACCTGTGCCCTCGATAAAGTGTGAGGCGAACTGGGCGCTTAACTCCTTAAAGGTACCAATGGAATTGGGCGTCAACCTACTGAACCAAATCCTTGCGGGGCCCTTCAGCGTAATGGGGAAGGCCTTGCGCATAATCTCATCTGTCATTCCTTGCAAATGCATCAAAGTCTTGAAAGACTCCAGGTGTTCGAGGGGGTCCTTGGATCCGTCGTAACTTTCCACCTGAGGCATTCGAAATTTTGGTGGTAGGGGGAAAGACGAGATGGATGCAATGAATGGTAAGTCAGTTCGATGGACCAAGTCGTTGAGGTCACTAGACACTCATCCCCTAAAGGCGTTTATCATGAAGTCTATCTGTTCCTTCATCATCTGCATCTCCGCGACAATGTGAGGAGGAGCCGTATCTGTGCCGTATGGACGGCTGGTATCCTATCGTTCTTGTCTGCTTAGGGCGTTGCTACCTTCCGACCTCTCTTGGTTCCTTCTTCCAGTGCTGGTTCCTTCCTGGGTGTTAAGCAGTACATTCTTTTGGCGTAGCTGCTCCTTTAGGTCATGATTCTGCTTGGTAAGGCGTTCCACGATTGCTACGAGGGTTTGAACCTATCTCTCTAAGGCAGTAATGTGCGGTTCATCACCCTGATTATTAGTGGTTGTTGCCATCAAATGAGTAAATACCATGCAACTTTTTGTCTAGGAAGCGGTAAGTATGGCTTATCTCGCTTCCCCACAAATGACGCCAACTGATGATGCCGAAAATTATCAGTAAGTCGCACAATCCTCACGTGCTCAAGACAACACCTGCACAACACAGAACAAGAAGATCTTAGGAGAGTACTAGTGTGGCACTAGCCAAAAACCTCCAAAGATTAAGTTAGAGAACTCTTCACAACTCTAGAATGCCAGAATTGGGGTGAATTATGCGTACCTTATTTTCTTAGGACCTCGGGTTTTTATAGTAGTGTAGAACCAACCTCCGTTTCTTACGTCAGAAGGTGTTTCCTTACAAGAAAAGATCATCATAAATGTGCATATATTACGGGATCCTTCTCACGTTGGGATTCTATTAACTAGGGTTAATCATGAGATGTAAGTTGTTTCCATTTAGAATTCCTTAGAGGCCACTTAAGTCATGTGGATGCCACATGGCCTTGGGATCCGTCCACCTTGTGTCCGTGAATCCTGGATCCGTCCATGTAGAAATGCTAACCGTCCATAATCTAGTGCTGTCAAGTTTGGATCCGTCATCCCTAATTTTGTACTCTTCAGCCATTATGTAGTTTGAGTCTCAAAATTCTATTGATAAACCTTCTCTTGTTCACTAAAAAATGATAATATTTAGCATTCCTCTCTCCTTTTAACTTTAAGTACCAGTCAGCTCTTGCCTTTTATGCCCACATAATTTGTTCCTCTACTAAAGTAATTCTACTAATATAAATTACAGATTGTCCCACAAGTTTAGGCTGTTAGGAAATGATGAATTTAACTATTTAACCAATATTCTAATGTGCATATAGAACTCTGTCTCTTGATACATCTTGTTCTGTATTGACAGACTGTTGCCGTGTGATAAGACCTTGCTGGAATATGAATATGAATTGTGGAAAAGTAAGAATGGTGAATAGGAATTTGTAGTTGATGTAGGCCACTTCAAGGGACCTAGACCTCCATAGAGAAAGAGAGAGAGATTAAAAGGCCTTAATGAATAATATTGGAGATTAAACCACCAACTGATCAAATAGTGGCTTTTTTGAAAATTGTTAGAGATCTTGCATATTAAGAATTAGGGTTCATACCCAAATTGGTGGATTTTGTGATTTGGCTATCAATCCATTGAAACGATTTCTCAATAATGTAATTAAGGGTCCCAATTTAATATATAAATCCCTAGTTTGGTTAGAGTTTGACCAGAGTGAAGTTATTTAACAAAATATGGATTTTTTAAGTATTATTTCATGACGATAATTAGGGTTTTTCAATTGGGTAATGGGTTTAACCATATTGGATGAAATATTACTTAATTGGGACATATAATTAGGGTATGTAACAAAAAAATGTGTGGAAATATCATAGATTTGGTATTAATCAAAGAATCAAAATTGCTAAGATTAGGATTTAGGTCAAATTTAGGGCTTTTGGTGTTCTTGATGATTTTATGTCAAATTGAAGGTGCACTTATTAAATTAAGATAACTAATTACAAGTTTGAATACATAATTGGGTGAGGTGACTAAGACCAAAGGTTAGGGTTAATTTAAATTTATTTTAGGTTAGTATAAGGATCATTTTTAAGAAAGGCAAGGATCAATCAGTCATATACTTATTGTTGACACTTGGCCGCCAATCTTTGGATCAGTTAGTCATATACTCAACTATATCAACAACTAGTCACTAACCCTTGCAATGCACGGAAAAACTATTGACTCTGAAAAAAAAAATGATGAAATATTTAACTTCTCTACTTTTCCATAGTTTAAAAGTGTTGTCTAACATTGAACATTCTTGAGTTGCAAGTGCATAGTTACCGAAACCGACAGTAATTTACAATTATTAAATTAATAAAGCAAAACTCCTAATAGTTATATATACACACACACTCAAAACTAATACAAACTGCAAATATATAAACAAAGATCATGATATGAGGAAGACACACCAAGTTTCAAATTTGAGTAGTAATATGACTTTCTTGTATTAATAACAATATAGACAATTCAAAACATGGAACAATATCAAAATTGTAATACCTAATTCCATTATCTTTTATGTTGAATCCAAACAAATAATTAATTGAAATTAATCCAAAAAAATAATTAATCAACCAAAAATCATAGCTTTTAATAAGAAAACCAAAAATCACATGAACCTAAATAAAATGCAATTAAGGTGAAGAATTATGACCAACTTGCTGAGACGCAAATACCAAAAACCCCAAGACTTAAAAATTCAAAATTTATAGAATCTCCAAATTCTACTTCAAAACCAAACCAAATTCAACAAATTTATATATAACATACCAAACAAAAATTTATCGTTCCCTGGGCAAGAAGACATAGGTTGCAACTTTGATTTTTCTTCAAAAAAATAAAGATGCTTTATCTGCCATGTACAATATAAAAAAATAATTAGTAGAAATTTCAACCCAAAAACCAAACCCACAAAAACAATGTCAATATAAATATGGAGATTAACCTAAATACTCAAAAGAAAACAATTCTAAACATAACAAAAGAATAAGATAGAAAGAAAATCTCAAGCACATATGAAAGCAAAAAAAAAATTCGACATAAAAGTTAAAATTCATTAATAACAATATAAACAAATATCCACATATGCTGAATTGAAATTTTATTAATAATAAAAATATAAACAAATTCGACATAAAATTCATTAATTAAATTAAGAAGAAAGTTGAATCATATTGCTTGAGTTTTTTTTTTAATTTTTTTTTTTTTACATTAGTCTCTATTTTTTTTTTAAATCCTAAAGTGAAGTTAAGAGGGTTTTAAGATTGTAATTGCTAAGGTTTTGAGGAGGGAAAAGAGACTCCTAACAAGAGTCCTTCTCTTCTTTTTTTTTCTTAATCCCAACTTTTTTCTTTTTTCTTTTTGGGTTACATGAGTCTCTTTTTTTTTTTTTTTTTGAATCCTAAAGTGAAGTTAAGTTTAAAGTTTTGAGGTGATAATTGTTAGGACTTTGAGGAGAGGAGAGAAAGTCCTAACAGGAGTCTCTTTCTCTCTCTCTCTCTCTCTTTTCCTTAATCTAACGTGTCTTTTTTTTTTTTTTCAACATGAGTCTCTCTTTTTTTCTTTTTCTTTTTTGAGTCCTATTTTCAACATGAGTCTCTTTTTTTCTTTATTTTTTTTTTTTTTTTTTTTCCTTTTTGAGTCCTATCAGAATTTTTGTTTTTATATAGATTATCAATGTTTAAGTTTGAGTTTAAGTTGGACTTATTAGAGAGATAGAGTTTCACTTCTTGTTAAGTTTTGATTAAACAAAAATAATTTTGTTTAAATAAAATGATAATGATGAGTTTGAGTTTAAGTTGGACTTGTTAGAGAGATAGAATTTCACTCATTGTTAAGTTAGGATTAAATAAAAATAATTTTATTTAAATATTGTGCTGATGTAGAAAATTGTGAAAGTTTAAGAGGTTTCAGTTTATATATATATATATATATATATATATATATATCTAACTCATTTTCCTTTCAACAAGAAGTCAACAACAAAAAAATTTATTTTCTTTTGGGCGCAAGTCCTAACCTCAACTTTTCTTATTTGATTGGGGTATGCAAGTTAGGCCTATCATTTCCATGGTTTTTATAAATATGATAAGATTAAACTTATATTTTTCGCTTTATGATGATTTCTCTTTGCCATGACTAAGACCACCAATTGGTCATTGATATAAATAGGATTCAAACCAAATTTCTTATTTGACAATAAGAGATTATTCTAATTGAGCTAATTGGAACTTATTTCCCTTTCCATTTTAATATATATAAAGTTCAGAAGAAGTTCAATTAGAATCCAATTTTGCGTCATGTATCTAAATTTATGTGAGGACCACACCATAATTATCCACTTAAGCTTATTTCATGTGTCCACTTAAATTTTTTAATCTTTGTGCCAATGAATGCAAAATACTAAGAATCTAATATTAATGAACTATAAAATTTAAAATAATAATAATCACAATATACTCAATAAAAATCACCACACAACAAAGATCACCACACATTCTATCTTATTAAAAATTAGAAGAAAAAAATGATCATAAATAGTATTAAATTTGGTTAAGAATTTTAATATATGACTAATTACGTTTACATTTTTTTAAAAATAATTTGACTATTCATTTATATTTTTATGATAAAAACTGTGTTTAATTTTAAATCTATCCATACGTATGCATGTGTTACATGCTATTTTTTTAAATAATTTAACTAATTATTTATATTTTTATAATAAAATTTGTGTTTAATTTTAAATGTATCAATGCATTTGCATGGGTTATATGCTAGTTTTTTTTAAAGCAACCTCAATATCATTTAATTAGAAAAAGAATCCAGATACAAGGCCTCTAAAGCTGGGGGTGGAGAATCTTCCAATCAAACAATATCCTCATCTAAATGCTTAGCATAGCAAGCTAAGGAATGAGCTACACCATTGGCACTTCGACTGATACTATTAAATTCCACATGTCACAAACCTCCAGCCAAGCAACGAATGTCATCATAGATATTTCCCAAGCGAGACAAATCTGATCGGGCTGAAGTAATATAATTCATGACAGCTGTATTATCCCCCTCCACAATCAAATCTAAAAAACCAGCATCCATGGCGAATTCCAAAGCTTTCTGACACGCCAATACATCTGCCTCTTCACTGTCCTGAACAGCACCACCCATCGAAGACAAAGCAACCATAACCTGACCGTTATCATTCCGAATTATAACCCTAATACCTGAAGCCGGCAAGTCCACAAAAATTGTCGTGTCAAAATTGAGCTTGTATACTTGTCCTTCGAGTGGCTGCCATGTCTGTGAGCCCCCATTTGAAACCAGAAGAGTTAGCTGCATTTGTGCCTCTTGAAACTCCCTTAGAAGACTGTCAACTCTCTCATTTAGCCTACCCGGTTCCTGCAAAATTCCTCCATGCAAAACCAGATTGCGTTGGTTCCAAATGAGCCATGCTTGGACCAGAAAAAACTCAAAATCCTCCTCTGATAGCTTATGCATCAGATTCTCAAAAATCCGCATCACACTAAATTGATTAGTCAGCCTCTTTTGCAAAATTCTAACCCAACAACCAGCCCACACATCCTGAGCAGCCCCACACCCCCACAAAGCATGAATAGAGGTTTCTGGGAAATAGTGGCAGATTGGACATGAATCATCTTCAATAATCCGTCGTTGCTGTAGCTTCTCTCTAGTCGATAAAATGATGTGACAAGCACGCCAGCCAAAAGCTTTTATTTTATTTGGAATGTGGAGCTTCCAAATCCTCACCCAAACCATGCTGCTTGACATCTGACCTGACCCTTCCCCCACCTGGCTAGCTTCACGCAACAACCTCTTCGCAACATAGTACCCAGAATTCACTGAATATCTTCCCTTTTTATTTTGCAGCCAAACCAAGACATTAGGCACACTATGTCGACTTAGAGGAATCCTATAAATAGCCTCGGCATCAAATCCATGAAACACCACATCTATCAAACCACGATCCCATTGAATGTTCAACCAATCAATTAAATCCGACACTCGCCACTCCTCATCGACTTCATGTGGTGGGACAAGAATTTTGTTTGTTGGATGGCAAGGAAGCCACTTATCTATCAGAACCCCAATAGAGGATCCAGTGCCCACTCTCCAATAACAGCCCTTCCTTAAAATAGGTTGGGCCACTAGAAAACTTTTCCAAACATATGAACTATGAGGATTATCAGTAGCCTCTAAAAAGGAACATCGAGGAAAATATTTTGGCTTGAAGCACCTGTAGAGAAGAGTCTTGGTCATTCAACATCCTCCACCCTTGCTTCACTTTTAAATAAAGGAATGAGATATTTCTCCCTCCTTAATTTTTATAACATCCAAAATTCCAAATAAAGGAAATAGATTAGCTCCATTCCCCTTTCGGGCAATCACACCCTCTACTCTTCTCTCCTTCTAATCTTCCAAATTGAATCTCGACTGTAGAAAGAGAGGGAGGGGAAGTGAAAAAGATCACTTACCATAATAAACCCATAAACCCAATAGTCCTCCAATGGATCCAAAGAAAAAAAATTTCCTACTTTAGAGAATTATAAGATTTTTGCCTATATTTCATTTGCGGAATAATATAAAACTTGCACCAAAATCACATAAGCTTTTTTTTTTTTTAGCCAATCAGAAAGTGCCATATAAATGATGTGCTTGTCTGCCTCCTTTTAGAAGCTCAAGAATGACAATATTGATTTCCAAGGACAAAATTGCAAACTGTTCAGCTTTCTTCGAAAAAAACAATAAATTCTGCCCAGTTAAGTATAAACTAATTTTTCCTCAAAAAAAAAAAAAAAATGTATATATATATAGACTATAATTAGCACAGGAGATCATTTCTAAGAACTAAGAAGTAATCCCATGCACTGCAGATGTACTTTAACTTGCCAAAAAATTGCTCCATTTAGAAGTGTTCAGGGATGCAAAATATGCTGTCATAGTCACATAATTGTAAAAGTATTATTGTTTAGGCTGAAGTACAATTTTTTTTTTTTTCATCAAAAAATAAAATAAAAAAAGGACCTTCAGCGTAAACAATAATACTTTTACAGTACAATGAAAGTGATGATAAGGTACAAGGTGCTCATGAAGTTATCAATATAATATAAAATTTAAAAATAAAATAGGATACAGCTAATACATTTGTCTAAAACTTGGGGTGAAAAGAATTGAGCTTAAAACAAAACAAAATTTAATGTTAATGATAACACTCCTTAGATCTCTAAAGTAGTGTGTAACTCTTCTTTGTTCCTCTCTATTGGTCTATTTGATTGCTGGGAGAGGACAGGAGCCAGAGGAATTGGCAGAGTAACCCACACCATCAGGTCCAGGAGTGCTGCAGTCTGGATTATTCTTGCTGAAATAGTATGGTGTTGTGCTCACCCTGAATGTACACAAGCAAAATTTACTGCTCAGAGTTCCAATTCTCAACCCAGCATATAAAACAGAATTAGTGAACAGCATCTACGGCATTAAACACCAAAATTTTCAGTAATGTAAATAACTATTGACTAACCGTACACGACCTCAACCACATGTTTCCACAACTTAATTACAATGGAGAATAATGATCTTTAAAGAACCAATATGCACATAGAGCCTCTTGGTTGCGAACAATGAATCAGCCATTGTGTGGTCAGTCACAATTCATTTTTCACCAGTAGTCCATAGTATATTAGAACTTAAATGATGAGCTCAAGGTTTTTATGTAAAAGAAGATCCATAAGGTCAGTAGAACTTAGGGAAACTCAAACCGACTCCATGTCAGAGAGTCCAAACTGATTCTCAAAAATAATTTGCCAAATTGTTACAGTCCTAAGGCGTGGGCTAGCTAATCAAATTGGTAAATATAGTTCCAAAACAAATAACAGTTACTCACATAATTCACTTGAGGCAACTAAGAAGAATTATGAACATTGCTCATAGCTGAAAAAAATCTTGTGATGGACCAATGAAAATATATACTCAGCTTGAAAAGGAAAAGTAAACTAGTAGTTACCTTTCCCTGCGCTTCTCTAAAAATCGAGCCAAGGATGCTTTACGCGCTTGAGGCAAAGCTACTACAAACACACACAAAAAAAATAAATAAATAAATAAAAAATCTTGTTAGGCTGAAATTAGTCATATAGTTTATAAGTCAACTCTGTTATGCTGATATCAACTATAGAGTTTATAATTTTGACAAATGAAACAAGAACCAAGGCATAAGCTCTACACAAACACTAAGTTTTACCTGTTTGAATTATGGTTTTAGCAGCACATCCTGCTGGGCTGACTACTTTAGGAGGCTCTGAATGTTTAGTAGGAAATGATGAAGATCCCCTGGGTTTTCCTGTCACTACTTCATTGGTGCTACTTGCTACTACTCCAGACTGAGAACCAGCTTGGGATGTAAGAAAAAGAGGACTTGGAAGCCCTGGGAACAGTGTTGTGGTATGGGACTGGGTTGTAATCGAATCACTTGGGGAAGACCGAGGAATCAATGCCCGCTCTTGAGCTGTTGATTGTGTTATATTATCCGCTGGAGAAGACCCATTTCCAGCCAGTAGCATAATTGCTTGAGCCTGAGCAGAGAAATAAGGCATTTCAAATGAAAAGAAATCACATATTGAGTTCAATAGACATATCAGAGAATGCTTGAAAGATTAATACCTTCTCAGGAGTCACATCATCATAAACACAGACTGAGCCAGCATAAAAGATTGTTAGCTGAGTAGGTGCCTTGGAGGATTTTGAAGCATCCCTACAAAAAATAAATTTTTAATAGAGCTTTTCCATTAGAATTGGTAATTGGTACCTATTTTTTCAGTATTTTTTACTTTTTGGTACCTGAGATCAGTGGTACCAACCATGGAACCTCTAAGTGGCACGACAGAAATAGGGGCTGTGATTCCTCCAAGAGGTTGTGGTTTTATGGTAGAACCAACAACATTCTGGCTTGTGGATGCAAGATGAGACTGGAGAACAGTAGTGCCCAAAGCGATTGGACTTGTTTGATTTAGTTGATTGGAGACTGGGAATATTCTCACTTCTTGGGGGCGATGAACTGAATGTGCATCAAAGTGTTGTATAGGATAGGCTGTCATTGCATAGTGGTTCCCCGCTTGCTTATCAGTAATTAAATTCTTCTACAATAGTTAACATGAGAATGGAAAAATAAAATCAGTTCATACAGAACCAACCAATCCAAAGCTTATTAAAACAGCATCCAAACTTCACTCAAACTAATATAATCAGCAGTTCACAAAAATGATGTTGTACAAAATTCCTAGTACATAAGGTGTTGTAGGTAATTAAACTTTTAATTTTCCAGCTCAAGATAAACTTTAATTGCTTTAAGAAGAAAACTAATTTGCAATTAAGCGACTATTCTACATCATAAAAGCAAAAACAAAACGAACCTGGATTACTGTGTAAGATTTCTGGTTAGAGTCAAAAACATTGGCAGTTGAAACAGTCATAAACCCGGATGTTGCTAGTGAATCATTTACATTCTTTCTCGGCCTATCTTCCTGTGCAGGCCTGAAAGACAGGAATTGAGGAACAGCAGATACCTTGTTTGAGAATGACCACTGCATGCCTGAACCTCTAAGCAGGGCTGAAAAAAATCAAAGAAAATGGAAAGTGATGACCAAGTATGTATACCAAACATTAGAACTCCCAATTGAACTAAATATGAAATAAAGCTCAGGTCATCTTTATCATATTGAAAACAAATTCCTTTAGTACCTCAAAATTAAAATGTAGCAACTTGATGTAATTTATGTCCAAAGAAAAAGAAGAAGGGAAGATTAACAACATCTAAAAAAAACTATATCCCAACAAGAATCATTCATGACCCTCTTACAAGGTAAGCATAAGTAACAGAATCAAATATTCTCAAAGTGTTTAGTAAAAATGACAAAGTAAGATTAAGGTATCATTTACATCCTTAAAAAAAATAGATTAAGGTATCATTGTCATAAGAAATCCTTAACAAGAAAAGTTCCCTACCAAAAATCAAAAAGAGGAAAAAGGAATACAGCACATTGACAACTTACTTTATGTCACTTAGCGTAGAAAGAAAAAGAGAACAAATTATGACCGCAAAGACTTGGATCAATCCTAAATAGCCCAAAAATGGTTTTAAATAATTAGTCAGAAGAACATTGAGCTATACGCTTTGTAGTAAGCACAGACTGTAAATATATTACCCAATGTTAAAAAAAAAAAAAAAAAATGTTTGTTCGGATGGTATTTTATTGTAATTCAGATAACAACTGGCCAGACAATACTTTTCACTTTTCAGAAGATCAAATTTTAAGAAAACTAAAAAAATAAAGAATATTAATTCCTTATGATCACAGCCATTATTTAATTGTAATGCACCATATAAAAGAACAAAATAATTTCATTTGGGTATACTTTATTTACAACGTTTTTTAATAGGTTTGTACTTTTATCATAAAAATTGTAGCACCCTGGACAGGCACAACTGTTTAGTTTAATAAACATTTTTGTTTTAAGCCGAGTTTTTAAGGTAATAATAATAAACTATGGTTTTTTAATAGGCAGCTCAACGTGACACATTAATTTAATACACCCAATAAGCACATCATGCGCATGTTACCAAAATAAAGATGATCCTATCACTAATGCAACAAGCTAAAGTATGAAAAGGACAATGTTAAAAATTAAAAAATATATATATGACTTATTAAAATAAAAGCAAGTTCTTCTTCTTGTAAAAAATATTTCAAAAACATATAAATATTAATACAACTAACCAACGCTCCAACCACATAGTTCTCTGATTGACTGACCGACTGACCCACAGTTAAAAACTTCAAAGTTCAAAGTTCAAACCTAGCCCAAATTAGCACATATTAAATTGTAAAAAATTTCATAAAAATAAAAATAAAAATCAATATTAAACTAAAATACCGTACGAGTTCAAGGCAAACTGTACTACATAAACAATAAAATTTGCAACAAAATGTGATTTGTGCAACATTAGTTTAAAATGAATCGCTAGAATCACTTTTATTGTCACTAATCACATCATCTCACTAGATTGTAATTTTTTACAATTTGTGCAACATCAATTTTAAATGGATCGCTAGAATCATTGTAATCGTCACCAATTACATCATCTTACCAACTCGGCAATTATGAAAAAAGTTGTGAAACTTATTAAAAAAAAAAAAAAACCTATGTCCCCTCTATGAATTACTTAACAGGCACTTTTACTATGTTCTCAAACTATTGTATTCTGTACCACGAGCTTTTATTTTCACTAGTGGTGGTGGTTAGCCAAACCAAGGCCCGCTGTATATTGTTTGTACCTTAGGCTAAATATACTTGTACCATGTGCCAAAAATGCATCGTACTAGCTCCTAAAGTTTCTCATGGTGTAAGAATTTTCCCGCGAGAAGATGAAACAAGAATCTAAACTGTTACCGTATTCATGTTATATATATCATCACTCTCAAACTATGTAAACAAGAAAGGTCATAATTTGGTTCCAAATAGAGCAAAAAAGCTATTTGCAAACGCAAAAACCTGCAATTATAAGTATCCAATTGAAAAAAAAAATTGAAAAAGAAGACATGAAAAACCATACCTGAGCTCATAGAGATAGAGTCATCATTGAGCTCCTCTTTCACTGTGACTGAAACATTTTTTGAGCTCAAACCCAAGAAGTCCCTCTCCATCTCTCAAAATTTATATCAAAATTACAAACAAACAAAGTGAAAAAGAAGTTAAGAACACACACCCCCACTAACAAAAAAGAAGAAGAAGAAGGAAGCAAAGCTTCTAAACCATGCAAGAAATGTCTGGTTCTACTTGTGTCGTAGAATTAAAGAAAGAAAGAGAAAGAGAGAGTGTGGAGGGTGTGAAAAGCAAGCTTTGAATAATAGCCTTTGTTTTAGGTAGGTTTTTTTATTATTAAAAACGTGACATGTGGAACGTGGGATGAAAAAAATAAAAAAAAGATTCGTTTTGGATGGGAAGGAGGGTGGTGACCGGTCGATCCGGTGGGGGACCGGTGGTACCGGTCAGCGACCACGTGCAACAGCGAACCTCGAAGACTGGTGGGGCTCTTAAAGTCTGTCTGACACGCGCCCAATAGTGGTGC
Source organism: Quercus lobata (assembly GCF_001633185.2). Classification (NCBI taxonomy): domain Eukaryota; kingdom Viridiplantae; phylum Streptophyta; class Magnoliopsida; order Fagales; family Fagaceae; genus Quercus; species Quercus lobata. Next base: position 31,072,344 of record NC_044913.1, read on the forward strand.
CACTTTTATATCTATTTATCTATATTCTCTTCTTCTCCTTTTTTTCCTTTTTTTTTCTTAATACTTTCAAAAATAAATAAATATTATTTGATCCTAGAATATTTTTTTATAATTCAATAATTGGGATCCGAATTTAAGTAATGTATGAGTTAAATGATTCAGAATGATATAGTAAAAAGAATAACGATCAAATTTAAAGATAATTGCTTAGATGTATTTTTATTCGTTAAGTGCTTAAGTCAACTTGTGATTAATTAATAAATGAAATTACGTGATTAAATTTAATGTGATAATAAATACATTTACTAAAAGCTTGTATCTAAACATGTCTGTAAGACTGTAAGATAAATTGAAGATACAAATATAAATTGAAAATTACTAAATTCTTCACTAAAAATCCACACATACGTACGTTTCTCAAAAAAAGAAAAAAAAAAGAATCCACACATACGGACTCAGTCTCAAAATAAATGATTGAATAAATATGTTTAAAAGCTTAAAGCTAAAAAATTCAAAATTTATGATTTAGGAATATTTAAAATATAAAAGTTTGTCATTAAAAATAAAATGTCTCAAATTTTTTTTTATAGATACAATAATATTTAAATATATGACATTTGCTTTATGATAATTACCTTTTATCATCAAACTAAGACATTAATTAATTTATATATATATATATATATGTAAGATTTGAATCCAAATCCCTTATTTGATCATAGTTTCAAAGCATAAGTGTATGTCTATAGAGTAATTTTTACAATGAATCTTAATATACGGTATATTTCACAATTGTTAACATATCATATTGAGATTGGTATTTAATAAAAATAATATCGATTGTGTGTATTATATATATATATATATATATTATTTATAATAATTCAGTAGTTACAGATAATGAGATTTGAATCTTGCAGTATTTCATTAAAAACACCAATAATATTAGCTATAAGATTATTGACAATAATAAACACCAGTACTTATTTGAAAATGATGTTACTTCCACTCTAATAAATCACAATATCACATAAGAAACTTATTATCTAAGCTAGTGAAATAGTAAATTAATGTAAAAAGTAACCACTCATAAATCATAATGTACCGTATAAAAGTTTTAACAAAGCTGATTATCCTAGTGTTTAGCTAAAAAAAAAAAATGCCGATCATCCTAGAAGATCTCTTATTTTCACGAGAATGTAAAAAATGATTAACCAAAAAAAAGAGAATGTAAAAAATGTTGTGTGTATACACTATACACCATTATTAAGTATTATCTTGTACTACCCAAAAAAATATTAAGTATCATCTTGCTTTTGCTCCTTATCCAAAAAAAAAAAAAATATATATATATATATATATATATATATATATATATATATCTTGCTTTGGCTCGTTCTTCTTTCTGAGTTGTGACTTACGTGTGTGTGAGTCAGTGAGTGTGATTGAACGCTTAACGAGGAAAAAAGTTAGTTGATTCAATGAGCTTGTCAGGTTAAGCGACAAAAATAGTGTGAAGATGCAATTGCATTGTGCCACGTCGCCAAATGTCAGGACGTATTTGAAACTTGCGGCGTTCCCTACTCAGTATCAGTGTCTCTCTCAGCCTACGGAAGATTTTTTATTTTCTTAAGTCTTTTTTTTCTTTGGATAAAGTTTGAAGGGTCCGGTTAATGTGTGCCCTTAGGGCACACATTAAACTTTCTATTTGTGGAAATACTTTTTCGAAAATTGAAAAAATTGTCATTACTTTTTCAATTCTCGAGAATTTTTTTTTCAAAAATAGAAATTAATGTATGCCCTAAAGGCACACATTAATAAAATCAAAGTTTGAATCAATGTCCAGTTATATTAGTTTCGTTAAGATTATAATATGTGTCTATTTTTATACACATATTATAATCTTGGATTCAGATCTTCTAGAGTTTCTAGGGTACTCTACCGTATAGAGTTTGTTTAATCTTGACCTCTCATTTAAAAACTAGTGGTTTAGATTACAACATGTCATTAATTATGAATAAAACCTTAAAAATAGATGCCACATCAGCTATTAAAATAGACATGGCACATTTTGAATTTGTTTTTAGTTTTAAAAAATTTAAAAACTCAAATCTGAACCCCAATCTCATTGCCGTGCCAACACCCAACTGCACTAAAACTAGTCTTCGGTGAGATCTCAGTGCTAAAATGAATAGAGAACTTGGCAGCAATTTTCAATGACAAAAAAAAAAAAAAAATAGATTTGTAGAACCATTATTAACATAAGTCTGTGCAAATTATGTTTCTCTAGTTGTCGCATTTTTCAACTACTAGTATACTTGCTCTTCAGGCGTAATGGCCTGGGACAATTTTTGTACCAATTTTTTTCTAAGTTTGTTTCTGTACGCAATTGAATTCATTATTATATCATTTTATTTGGTAAGTAGAGTCCATACTTGTAAAATAGAGAGATGACTTTCTCTGTAACAAAAGGTTCGCGCTTCTGTCTATAACCCAGATCTGAAAATGTAGCCTTTTCACCTTGCCACTGAAGCTCTTGGCGACCCAACCCATACAGCTCCCCCACTCGCCCCACTCTAGCAAAATACCTCCTTACCGGCTGCCAAGTTCTCTATTCATTCTAGTGTAGAGATCTCATCAGAGACAAGTTTGGTGCCGTTGGTGTTTTTTTTTTTGATGGGTGGTGCCGTTGGTGTTGGCACGGCAACAAGATTGGGTTCAAATTTGATTTTTTAAAACTAAAATAAATTCAAAATGTGACATGTCCATTTTAATAGTTGATGTGACATCTAATTTTAAGGTTTTGTTCTAGAATTAATGACTTGGTGAAATCTGAACCATTTGTTTTTAAATGAGAGGTTAAGATTAAAAGAACTCTATGTGGTAGAGTACCCTAGGAACTCTAGAAGATCTAAATTCTATAATCTTAAGGGTCCAATGCATTACATGCACTGACCTAAGTCTCACCCTTTTTGCTTTTGGTTAGATCTTTTAGATTTTTGTATTTCTTGACTTTTTTTTTATAGCCCAATAATCTTAGGTTATGTTTGGTAGGAGAGAAGGAAAAAAAAAAGGTTGAGGAAAATGAAAAAGAAAGGGTAAAAGAGAGAGATAATTAAATAATAATAATATTTTTTTATTTTTATCTTTATAAATTATAAATTATAATTTAATAATTAATTATGAGGATATAAAGTTAATTTCATAAAAAATTCAAAGTTTCCTAAGAGTATAAAAGCAATTTTATGAATTTGGAGGGAAAGAAAAAAAAAATTGGTGGGACCCATAAAAATTATTTCTCTTCACATTTCCTTTATCTCCTCTATTTACTTCTAACTAAACGAAGGAAAATAAATTATTTTTCTTCCATTCTCTCCTATTCTTTTTATCCAAACATTACCTTTAAATTCAAGATATGAAGGCTTTACTCACCCTTTTTAATTTATTACAATTTTTTTCTTTTTATGTATTTATTGATAGTAGGAGAAAAAAGATATGATTCGAATTTTAAACATGAGATACTATAAATAATACAATTACTGCTAAACTATCACTTAAACTTCAATATAAATTTTTATGTCAACAAAGCATGTTGGAGCATTTTAATATTCAACAATAAAAATGAATTTATATTACAACATAAATGTAAAGATGTGGAAGTTAATATAGAACATGAGGAGTTAGTGAAAATATTTAATCCCACGTTAAAAAAGAGAGAGACTATTTTATTCTTTTTAATTGTGATGATTAATGGGCTAATATGAAGAGCCATTAACCCACTTAATGGACTAGCCATTTGGGGCTTTTCATTCTTTAAAACTCCTTTTCTCATCCATTAATTGTGTAACTCCAGCTCATTAGATTAATATCCAGAAATTAGTCTTGTAGCACCCATTACATCAAAATAATAGACCTAATTAATTAGATTAATTTGAGTAGTAAATTTGTGGGGACCATTGAGCCTATAAATAGACTCATTCAAGCTCATTCCAATGTACACCAAAAAATCTAGCAATTGCAAAGAAGGGTGTTCTTTCTGGTGGAGTTTTGGACTTGAACACACCTCACTCCAAATAGTGTTTTGTATTTTTTCTCTTCAAATTAATAATATTTAGATGTATGATTTAGTTTCTCTTTGTGTTATTTCCATTATTATTGTGTTTGCACCAACAAAACATAATCAAAATGTTAAGATATTATTAGTGCAATCCAAAAATTGAGTTGAACATGGGAAAAAAATAATGAAATTGTGATATCACTTCCAAATTAAGGAAAAATAAGTTTAAAATGGACAACCTCATAATTTTTACGTTGGGATTATTAGTATATATACTTTATGTTAAAAATTATAGCCACCAACTAAGAGTATCGTAACCTAAAAACATTACTTAATCTCTTTTACGAGGAGAATCAAGATTTAAATATACCTACTCACTCTTTTCTTTTTATCAAGTGAATTATCAAAAAATGAAAGAAAAAAGCCATAACTAGGAATCCACCAGACTTGTTAGTATCAAGTGAATTATCAAAAAATGAAAAATAAAAGCCATAACTAGCAATCCATTAGACTTGTTAGTTGTTTCTGACTTAGAAAACTCTAGAGAGACAACTACCCAAGGATTATATGGAGAAGTGGATTGAAGATCTTGAGGTCAGCACTCAGCACCCTCAAAACCTTCTTTTTTTAATATTGATCTAGTGATTTAAAATAGATAGGTCCGAGAATAACATATTTTAGTAATTTTTTTTGGGTGACCTTCTTATAATTAAATTGATTATGATATATTTTAGGTTGCATGGAGTGTCTTTGACGAGTTGCAAGAGTTTTGAAAGTAGGCATCAATTGATGTATGTAACATTTTTTTTACTAGTTATATTTTGCTTCAAATATATGGATTAGATTCAAGTTACACTTGGTAACTCTAAGCAATGTTACACCACCCGATATTTTTTTAATTAAAAGTGAATTTTGATAAATCCATCGTTGGATTATATTATTTTTTATATTCTTCATCCTTACAAAATTTAAAAATGATCAAAGATCAATGGTCATGTTATCAATTAATTATTTAAATTCAAGTTTTTGTAGTTTAGAATATTGCATAAAAGATGAGTTTATGGATCGAATAGTTTACATCCGATTGGCATGAAAATTGACATACATGTTAAGAACATGTAGAACATTTAATTCAACGATTGGATTTTCAAAATATGAATTCAATAACAAGTTATTGAGTGGTGTAATATTATTTAGAGTTACATTAGGTGTAACTTGAACCCAACCCCAAATATATATATATATATATGATGTTTTATTTCTTAAATAACTCTTTGTCATTCTTATAATTTTTTATTTAATTATTTTAATTACACTGATTTAAAGAACATAACTATAATCTCTTCCTTGTTGAAATATTATAAATTAATTTGATTCAGTTGGTCATTTAGAAAGTTTCTATTTTCTTCAAAGTCGGATAAAGCATTTGTAAATTTTGTGAAAAAAAAAAGAAAAAAATGACCACAATATTTGTTTGAATTGTAATATTATGATACGTGATTTTTGGATATGTATTTAAAGGCCTATTTGGATTTAGGGAGGAAGGAGGGATAGTGGAGGGGGGTAGAGTAGAGCTAGCTAAAATTAAACTAATTTTGAGTTAATTCTTATATACTTTTCTCTATTCTCCCTCACTCGCTCCTTCAATCCAAACGGACTATCATGAATTGGATTTATTTTGAAAATCAATTGTACAAATTGGTTATGCTTTAATCCTCACCAATGGAGGTACACATTGGAATAGAAACTAGTTTCTTCTAGGCCTTATCATTGACCTACAGCGGGTTATGGGCCTAGTCATGGGGATGACCATAATCATAAAGATTATTAATTATAAGAAATCTGATCAAATATATGCATTGTGAGTCTTTCTCCCCCATTCCCTCGTGTGTGAGTATAATTTAACTATGTTTATCAACCAAAAAAAAAAAAAATCTGATAAAATATATGCATTGTTTTAAGTCCAGCGATTTTTTTTTTTTTTCCATTTTTGAAATTCATTGTAAATTTTATTTATATATATATATGTTAATTTACCATATATATATATATATATATGTTAATTTACCAATTGAATCGAGATTCAATCTCTAAGCATATGAGTTTTATCATATATATAGTTTAATTATTTCACATATGTATATGCTTGATCCCATTATTTGGGATTTTGTTTACTTCTTGAATAGTTGAGCTCAGTAGTCCTTATAATTTCAGATTTTTGAAAGATTAGCAAGTTTGGGTTATTGTTGATCAGGTAGTACGCATGAGAAATGCATTAGGATTTGACACTAGTCTCTAGCGATAGTTGGAAGATTTGAAATTATGAACTTTTCAATCAATTGTGATTTTCTATTAAAAAAATCAAAATCTTTTAGCTATTAATTTTTGGAGGTTAGCAAAAAATGAACTATTAATTTTTATTTCTGTGAGAATATTCATTGGAATATATTTGCTACTAACTCGATCTCTTTTAAAGATAACTGTTGAAATTTTATTGGGACCTTGCACACTTGTAAGGTGAACCTTTATATGTGTGCACCTAAGTACTTAACTCATACATTGAGTTTGGGTTTGGAGTGTGACAAGAATAAAGGAATATTTTATTCTTGTTTCTTTCAACAAAAAATAACATCAGGTAGAAAATATCAAAATATATAGCTTGTATTCAAAAAATAAATTTCTAGAAAATTGATTTGTTTTTTCGTATTTGATTTACGACAATGAAAAATGAGCTAAAAAACATATTTTGTTGGCTTGGCTTGCATTAAAAAACATTAATATTTACTTTAATTTTAAATTATTATATTAACAAAAAATTTTATTCATTAAAATAGACCCTAAATTAGATAACAATTTTTTATTATAATGATCAGTTTTAATGAAAAAAAAAAAAAAAAAAAAAGTCATCTTGAAAAAGATTCAATTGTGGAACTGCCAGTCAGAGAGAGAGAGAGGGAGAATTTTTTGTGGTGGTATTGGTATGTAATATTTTAGACACGTTTTGTGATTATTTAAATTTGTTTTTTATTGACTATAAAAAACATTTTTTGTATAGTAACTTCTATTTTTTATCGTAACTTCATACTAAACATCAAAAAATGCATAAAAATGTTTTCTTTATAAACAAATAAATTGTTAGGATCCAAAATTTTGCTAAATCAAAGAGTTATATATGACTTATGAAGGCCTTTGTGATTTTATTAAAGTATGATATAAAGACAGGGTATGGGAACGGTATATTGAGAACAATAATAAATTAATAATTAATAATAATATGAAATTTTTGCATGTTCAATTTTTCAAAATAAGATTATTTTTAAATCAGGAATATATATATACACAGTTGAGAAAAACATATGTCACTAGTGACATTTCATTCCTTTTTTATTTAATAAATGTCCTCCATCAAACTTAAAAAAGCAAAATCTTTTTATAATTAAAAAGAAAAAAGCAAAAGAAAAAGAAAAAGAAAAGGTCACTATCTATGTCATTATTCCAGGAGGAAAGCCAAACCATAAAATTTATTGCAACAAACAAATACGTAAATAACAAGAGGAACCTACCACTAAAAGTTATCCAATAAAAAATCTAGCGTAATGGTGGGGGAATTCAAATCTATCTAGAAATAATAAGAAAGAAAAGAAACACATGCAAATAATGTTCTCTCTAAAACACGGCATGTGATTGGCGGGTCCTAAGTCCCAATCGGTCCCCGCAGTGCACAACCCCTTTAAAATTAAACCTAATCTTCTCTCTAAAACAAGACGGTGCCCACTCTCTCTCTTTCTCACTTTCACTGCCCATGTAAATAATGTTTTGCCAATTTGCAAGGTGATGTGTTTTCATGCTTCTTTATTAATTTGGTTTGGTTTTGGTTTTGGTCCCACCGAGCCATTCTTCATTGTACGCACACACACCTTTTCTATTTGTTTTTTGGCCATAGATAAATCTTGGTGAACGTACGTGTTAGGATTATTATAGTAGTACACCACTTGCTTGAAACTTTTAACCCTTTTTATTTTTGGTGTCCCACTCCATTGTCCATACCATTAGAATCACATGGAGGGGGAGGAAATAGTTTATATTCCAGGCGCATGAGACTATTGTCTCACTTACAGGTGGTTCTTGTACCTATCAATGAGACAATGGTCTCATGCGTCTACTGCAAGAGATACCATCTTCATGAAAGGGTATCACTTATTAGTAGAGACAATAGTCTCATGCGCTTACTGTATAAGATATCATCTTCAAAGAAGGGTATCTCGATATTAACCTCTTACAACATTTAGATCCTACAACATATTAATTGGTGGGACTCACGTGTACATACATATTAGAAGGGAACTGTTGCACAAGATAATTCTTGCGCTTCATGATAATTTTACTAGAAACACTTTCATAAAAAAATATGAAACCAAGTAGTATCTTGCACTTCATGATAATTTTGCTAGAAACACTTTCATCAAAAAATATGAAACCAAGGACTACTATATTTTAATTGAAACAAATTAAGAGCATTATGATTGTGGGGCCCGAAATCTGAGGTCCCATCCCACTTTGTATTAGAAGCCCAAGCCCAGGCCGAGGAGCCTTACTGCTAAGGACGCGCAATGAAAGCTCCTCAAAGGTCCAAGGATGTGGCCGAGGACGACTTTAAGCCCAACATCTTACAGAAAGGCCTGAAGAAAAGGACAAATTCAGTACAAGATAAGCACAAGGGGGAAGGCTGCCAACGCCTTAATGTGGAGCCCAGTGCCTGACAAACCCACACTCATATCCTGCTATCCAGCCTTCCCCAACCACTCTGACGTGAGGATTGATAAGACAAGTAACCACCCTGAACAATGAGAAACGGACACGTGGGTGAAGAGTGGGAAGGAAATACTAGTATAAAAGGGAAGCTCGTCGTATTGACAAAGGGGGAGAGAGAGAGAAGGGGGAGAACTAACTCATAAAAAGGAGGATGGTGAGGACGAGACGCTCCTCGGACCAATTCCGAGGAGATAGATCTTCACACCCCATCCGTGTAAGGCTTAGCCACTCAGGCCAAACCCATCTTTGGATGGGCTTCCATGAAAATCCTGACAAAACCGTTGCCCATCGACCAAGGTCTAGCCTTTTCCAAACCCACTCTCTACAAATCATATTGTTTGGACCCTTTACACATAAGCCCAATGTCATCCTTGGGTCGTAAAAATCGGGTCCCTACAATGATCATGATCATATGCTCATTACTTGCTTTTGTAGTCAAAAGGTCACGGTAGGGGATCCATCGTTTTATCAATTTCAATTAATCATCTATGTTATGAGATAATTAACTAATTATTCAAAAACCATAATTATCCACGAAATATATTTTGTGCAAAGTAATACATCCTCATCTTAAATTGTGATACGGCACATACTAATTAATTAAAATTAAAACCAATCATAATTAATGTCATAATCACATTCTTTTAACCATAGTTTACAAGATTGTATCTTAAACATTTTTTTTTTTTAAATAAATGTATCTTAACCATTAAAACTTGATATAGCTTTATTTTATTTTATTTTATTTTTTAGAGAGAGATAATTACAATATGCTGCTAATCCCACAAACTCGAGCTCTTTTCTCTTAGAGTTCCCAAAAACTTTGTGTAAGAAGATATGCCAATTTAGTTACTATGCCTTTAGCAATATCACTTAATATTTTGATTCGACAGTCCAATTTTTGCATTCAACATGACATTTTAATCGCTGAGCTCTATTTTATTTTGACTCAAGTTATTGTTATTTTTCATTTAACACTTCGGATGATGTTTCTGCATTTTCATGGTTAAAATTACTGTTTTGTCCCTAATTTGTAAATTTGAGCCCAGCTGGGTGCAAAATAAGGTATCTACCCCGTCTAGATTGTACAAATAAAGGAGGTTTTAGTGTTGATCTGAAGGGATTTGCACTGAATTTGTCGATTGTGTACTGCTTCAGGAGCTAGTATATATATATGTGCATTTATATTTTGTTCTTCTGTTGTTAGTGATAAGTTCTCTGATTAAAAAAAAATCTAAATTAATAAGATTGATTCATACTTTCAATAATTAAAAATTTTGACGGCACTATAGGCCAATTTGTAACCACTCTTTCTCTTCTTGGGACATTGTTTCTCAATCCAACGAGACACGAGTACATACATGCTACCGTCCATGCAATGTAACAGCCCAGATTCGTGCACTTGAGAAGAAAAGAGTAAAAAACCAAGCTAGATACCAGACTACCATACATCTTATCATGCAATTTTTATTTATTATTTATTATTTTTATAAGTTTAAAGCTACAATACAAGTGGCCCAGTCAATCAATATAATGCTCTTTATTTTACTGATAATATAATTAGTGCTCTCTATTTTTTATACTTTTCCAGGATAAAAAGTTGTAATCCACACTTTCGGCTTGTATTTCAAATAGATACATGGGCATGTGGAGGGACAAGGATGAAGCCAAAGGCTTTGATCATATACTAAGGTTGGAGATTACTTGCCAAAATAAACACTAGCATGGAGATAGAAAGAAATGTGTCCCCACCTTTGCTTTGGATAAATAATTGTTTTGGACGTAATATCATAGCCGAAACTTGTCTTCTTGATTTTCTTTTCCTCTCTAAAAATCCAATAATAGTCCCTAATATTAGTTTCATGGTTATTAAATCGAGGCTCAATCATAGTTTACAAAACGTCAAAAAAAAAAAAAAAACCCTTCTATATGCATTTAAAAATACAACCCAAACTTGTCTAAAGGAACAATTAGTTTATTAGATATTTGATGCGTTAAGAGTAATTGTTCATGCATCTAATATATTTATCATTTTTCATTGAGTGTGGATCCCACACTACTGTAAAGCCATAAATTATGATTATATCTATAATAATACTAATACTCTTTCAATTTGTTTTTGATAGTCCCTTTCAATTCAGTCGGACAATTGATCTCCCTCGTGCATTATAATTTTTCTTTTTCTTTTTTGTTTATTATTATTACTATTTTTTTTTTTTTTGTGACATATAAAGTTCATAATTTTAGTATTTGAACTTAATTATTCGGGCTTCATTGCAACTAAGAACTACTAGTCGCAAATCCGTGCAACACACGAGCTAATTGTGAAAATATATATTTATAGATAATTGATGGTTAATAAGTATGAATAAATAAAAAATGAAATTGGACTATTTGTAAAAAAATAGCTTACCTAATTTAGTTAGAATTTTTTTTTAGTTTTGGATCCCTTTATTAAATTCTAAATAGTTCTAATTAACATAGTTGAAGACCATATGTAACTCTTTTTCTTTTTTTTGATACCATAGAAAACAGTTACAGGACACAAGTTATATAACATAAGATTTGGAGAGATCCAACAGTAATTGGGTCGAATAATGAACTGCTAGAGAATTGAAGCTACTTCTAACACATTACACATGATAGTTTTTGATACAAAAATGGTGTGAAAAGTTAAACCTTATTAAGTTAGAAAATGCAAGACTGTTGTCATAGGTTGTTCCTGCAATCTTGGTTAACTTCTTCCATTGCAAACTTGTTCAATCCTTTTGCAACCACTGCCAAACAAAATTAGTGTAAATCCAAGGTCTCTAGCTTTTATTGCAACCTCCACGATTGCATCCTGAAATGCTGCTGGGTAAGATGTTGACAGACTGCTAGGCTCCCCCACTAATATTAGATCTCTCTTCAAGTCCTTTGCTTCATATGCATAGCCACTCTATTTCAATTTCCTTTTCCTTCAATAAACTACTTTGATAATGAGTTGCCAATCCCTATTGGAGACATCTTTATGAGTTGGTATGATGTGATCTTGATATTAGGATTGTCCATTTCTAAAGGCCTCTTGGTACCTGCATAAAAGAGATTTGGTAGTGAGTGAGAACAACATTTATCAGATTTGGGGTCTTCCCATCATGAACCACTTGTTTTCTATGGTTCCATAAGGACCATAGAATGGTAAAAAGAGATTGAAGATATAGGTCCTTTTCCTGATTGACTATATGTAACTATAAAAAGTAAAATTTTAACATATACATTAGAATAACAATGTAGAAAAATAGCATTTCAAATGGTTATCTATCGGAAATCCCAAGGGATGCAAATTAAATCACAATTAGCAACTTGCCCCATCGTCACTAAGGGATGCAAATCTTGAGGAGATTGTTTTTTGTTAAAACTTTAAAAACAGCTTACATTGATAATATGGGACAGAAATAATTCAATAACCTACAACAGAACATTAATTATTCAATAACTGAAAATATACTTGCATTTTGTTTATAGTAAAAAAAAAAAATAATAATAATAATAAGAAGGAAGAGAAGAACAATTATGAAAATTTTCAATTTATAATTAACAATACTACTTTGGAAATGAACTCATTCTCTCAAGTCTCAAGCAAAGAAAAAAAAATGAAACTTAGAAACTCATATAGTCTTTATAGATTTAATACTTCAGTTTAGCACATAACATATGCAACAATGATAATTGACAATTATCAGTGGTATACTTAGGCTTCAAATCATTAGTGGTATACCTTTTCCTTATTCCCATATCTACATCAGATTGGCTGAAATCACAAACATGAATTCTACTTGATGCAAATGTGCTGCAAAAAATATTAATGATAAATACGAAAAAAAAAAAAAAAAAAAAAACACTTTTGAGACACTAAACCATGATCACAAAGTATTGGGACTGGACCATGATTTCTCTCTAGTACAACAAATTCATAGGAGTCACATAAGAGGAAATCAAGATTGAACATGGTGGCTCAACATTTCAGAGAACCTGTATAAGAGATGTTAGCAAATTAATTTTTACTAAATTGGAATTGAAAATTACAGGAGAAACATTATTATAGACATAAAGTACAATATTGCAAATAGAACTCAATTTAGAAATTGCTTTTGGCTCAAGTGACAATTTGCCAAAAAGAATAACTTGCCTTGATTCACTCTATCAGCCATATCTTCAATTGAATAACATACTACATATCCTTGTCTTTCTCTATTAATATTTTTATGTGACTAAGCATTTGTAGCAATTGCAATACCTCAAATTCAAAATATATATGATAAATCATTGTTAGATACTTCTGCAACCTAAAACCATGTTATCACCCAACTAACCTAACATTCCAAATCCATTATTAATAGAATTAATGATTGGTCAACCAACTGCAAAGGGGGAGGTTTCTCAACAAACAAACAAAAACCTAAATTTATGCCTTTTCAATCAAATAATAATAATAAAACGAAACTAAATTTAACTCCCAACTATTAAAACAAATTAAAATAGAGACTCACTTAAATAGCAAGTTCCATACAATTACACACCATATGAATTTATTTCTATTTTTTTCAAAGAGAATCCACATTGGTTCTTCCAATGACATTATTTAGAAACACCCTACCCTGTGGTCAAGTTTGAGACTTCCCCTAAAGTATTTCAAATTATTACCACTCTTCTTCATCTTAGCAAATAATTTTTTGAATCAAATTATAATTTTTCAGCTTACAGAGATTTACAAATGATGTGAACTTTACATTAGAATCTTTGTTTTCCCCAAAAGAAAATACATCTTTTCTAAGCACAACTCATTTTGGCATAAAAGTAAACCACAATCAAGTGAACAAATCAGAAGTTCTCATAGCTTTAAATCAAGGCAGTTAAAAACTAAAAACAGAGTTCAACACATGGAGAAAAGATGTTGACAGTGTGCTTCAATTAATTGAAAGGCATGACCTATAAAGTATAAACTGACCGGCACATATTGAACACCTCCACCACCTTGATATTACACAAATATGTGTAGAATTGCATATACGTAAAGATCTCTACTTTTAATTTATATTAGAGGAAGTGATTCGTCCACTAACAGACTAATCTGTAGTAGCACGCCAACATTATTTTATAACCCGTGCTATTTCAGGTAAGCTTGTAAATGCATTGTTAAGCTATTTGATAAAAATCAAGGTCAAGTTGGCTTTGAGTTCATACCTCATACCACTTGAGTTCCTATTGCATTTGTAATGCGGCCCCTAGAATTAACCAGCAGGACTTATTTTTTCCTAGCGTGGCTGCAAGATGCAATGCACTGTTCCCTTTATCATCCAATTTTTGAAGCGTTGTATCTTTGAGTAACCTGCTTTCAAGCAATAGCTGATATACTTGGGGTTGTTTGCTCTCCGTTGCCAAAAGTACTATATTTTTTCCTTCACTCGTAACATCATGGATAGCCATTGGAAACTTTTTGAGTATTTCCTCAACTTTATGCGATTTTGATTGAAAATCTCAAAAAATAAGAAATAGAAGAAGAAGAAAACGAACCCTAATTTTCTGAAACAAAGTTCTAATTCAACCATCTGATGCAATCTGTATATTTTTTAATGAAAAAAAGCAGAAAATTTCAGATCCAATGTGAAATCGTATAGATTACCTGAAAATACGCTGAAATCGGCGAAGAGCGAGCAAAGCAAGAGTGAATGAGTGAATGAGGATAGCTTGTAAGAGAGGTTTGAGGAATAAAGAGAGAAAGGGGAAACGACAGCAGGACCCAAGACAAAGCGGAGAGAGAGAGGGGTCAAAGGTTAGGGTTTTGGGTTTTAAGAATGCGTATAGGTTAGAGAGAGTCAGTCGCATAAAAGACTGAAAAAAAAAATCGAAATTTAAAAAATAGAATAAATAAATAAATGCTGATGTAGAAAACTGTGGGAGCTTCAAAAGTTTCGGTTTTATATATATATATATATATAGATGACAGGTGACAACTAAAGATATGTTTGGAATGCTAAATGGAGGTTACGTTAGGAATAGTAATAATTAGGGTAAATTGTAAATTACATCCCTAAAGTTTAGGAGTATTTGGATTTTACACCCTAAAATTTCAAAAATTAGATTTTATCCCATAAATTTTAGGGTGTTTGAATTTTACTTCCTAAAGTTTAGAGGTGTTTGGATTTTACATCTCCAAATTTTCAGAATTTGGAGATGTAAAATCCAAACATCCCTAAACTTTAGGGGGTAAAATCCAAATTTTGAAATGTTAGCCTGTGTTGATACCCGTTTTTTATTAAAATAAGGTCCAATAGCAAAAAAGTCCAATAACCAGCAAAGAGAGGTGGAGAAAAAAGATTAGTAAGCAATGGTAGAAACAAAGGACTATGAAAGCCCTAAAGGAAAGAGAGAAAGAAATAAGGCCTAAAGGGCTAGCCCGGCAGGAAGTAACAGCAATTAGGCCCACAGGCCCAAGAAGAGGTAAAAGTGGGGCAAGCCCAATAAGCCCATGTCATCCTCTATAGAGGATAAGCATGGGCAAAAAGGACGCAGAAGTAGAATTAGACAAAGTTGAGCAGCAACAGCAGAAACAACATGGGAGAGAAAGAAAACAAAAATAGAGAGTAATGGAACAACCACACCATGGTCAAAGCACCACCAATCTGTACCCAACTAATACAAAGGAGGTAGGCCAACAGTCAAGGGATTTACAGAGAGTGTGGATTGGTGGAGGGGGAAAATAGCCTATTTTCGATTTCCAACCAAGGCCTCTTTTGGGAGATGCTCTGTTGGGATGGCATCTTTGCCCAAAATGGGTGGTAGACGGTTGAGACCACTTGATGCATGCCAGAAAAGAAAGCGGAGAGAGACCCAAAGCCTTATCCGTTCAAGTAAAGGGGAAAGGCTCATGGCAGAACCAAACGAATTGAGATCTGTTGTGGAAGAGAGAGAATGTACTGGGCATGCCTAGATGTAGTAGTGGCTAAACAACCAATAGGGTAGTGGGTAGCCCTAAAGAGGTGTTCATAGCAGACAAAAATGGTTGATGAGCAATAGGGGTAAAAGAGAGAAATCCTATAGGATTAGCCCAGTAGCAAGGTTTTCCAAGTTGGGGTTCAGGTTCTCTTTGGTTCACCTCTTGCGAAAAGGCTTACCATTTTACATTCTGCTGTGTCATTCTTACATTCTGCTGTATTATTTTCACATTCTACTATATCATTTAGCATTCTGCTATACTGGTTATGTCAATTATGTCCCTGATTATTTTTTCCCCGATGTAACTTAATCATCCTCCTGCTACAAGATATTTGCTCCTGA
This sequence comes from Quercus lobata, assembly GCF_001633185.2. Classification (NCBI taxonomy): domain Eukaryota; kingdom Viridiplantae; phylum Streptophyta; class Magnoliopsida; order Fagales; family Fagaceae; genus Quercus; species Quercus lobata. The sequence goes on from NC_044913.1 coordinate 31,088,530, forward strand.
ACCTATGAATGCATGCTAACATTTGTGAATTAGTATACATGAATTTGTTAATGGTTGTTGTCTTTGTTTTTTTATGTTGGATTTGTGCAAAGACTGGCCCTTTAGCAAGGTCCTGCTAGAATAGTGGGCCAGGCCCAACTCTCCGACCCACAATAGTATAGGCCTTAGGCCAACAGAACAGGCTCAGCCCAATAGCACAAAAGGCCCTCATATGGTGTAAAATCCAAATTCTCCCAAACTTTAGGGGGGAAAATCTAAATTCTGAAACTTTAAGATGTAAAATCCAAACACCTCCAAACTTTAGGAGTGTAATTTGCAATTTACCCTATTTTTTATTATTGGGAATAAAAGATATTATAATATAATTACTATTTCTATTCATAAGTTTGGTTTTTTTTCTTTTAATTTATAAATTGGTTTTGATAGTTACATGTGCAAAGTTTGTAAAAGAAGATACATATGGAAAGTTTATAGTTTTTGGAAATATATTAATTTTAAAAGTTGTTACATATATTAAATAATAGGCTAATAGCTATTACAACTATCTTAAAAAGGAATAGCTATTCCTTAATGTGGTTACATCGCTCTTTGGGTCAGGAGGAGTATGCATCGGCCAAGTGGACTAGGGCGGAGAAAAGACAATGGAGTCGCCACCTAGTTTTATGGCCTAGGAACCATGTATATAGCGCCCTTACGTGGAATGAATAATCTTACTACCAAAGTATGGGTTTGGAGTTTAAGTACGGCTTGGAAAGGTGGTGGGCATTTAAGACTGCCCGACCCGTAGGTCGACTTCCACTCATTGTGTCTTACGTCTTAATCTTATTAAAAACATGTTCAACATTGCATCTTAAACTCACTCACACACACACATACTAACATACATCTAAGCATATAACATGGCATCTTCATCCCAAACCCTAGCATACATCTATCATGGCATATCACATCAAACCTAACATACATCTATCATGCATATCACATTATCTCATCCAAGGCATCAAGTAAACAAGACATTCGAGGGCAGAAATATAGACATGGCAATAAGATATTAACATCAAATATATCCAAGCATTTTAACATAGTATCAAAGCATTAAACAAGCATGTTCATCAAACCTAAAAAAGATCATATCCCAATCAAATGCATGTACATATGAATGTATGCCTTACCTTACTGCGTCACAGCACCTATACATCAATGGATGGACATGTGAATGCATGTTCATGGTGTATCAAAGATTTAATTGGAAAGAAACCCTAATCTAACATATGAAGCATAAGTAAACACAAACAAAGAAACAGAGGATCAAAAGCATAAAATAGAGAACAAGATAAAGGCATATATTATAAATGAAGGGAAGGAACAGAAGTAGAAAGATGCAAATTAGGGTTTCTGGGCTTGAGTACGCATATGCATACATAGGGCTTGCGTACGCAGCCTAGTTGTATGCGTACACATACATCGAGTATGGGTACACATACACACCCAAACCCTAACCTAGAAACAACAAGAACAAAACAGAGCAGAAACAAAACTATTAAATCTAACAACCTAACATGCTTTAAAACTAAAACAAAGAAAACCTTAACTTAAACAAACATGTTATATCACAAATAAACAAGAAAAAAAAGAGAACAGAAAGATTAAAACAAGGAAAAGCAAAGAAATGAGAAAAAGAAAGTTTAGAACTAATACCTTAAAACAAAAGCTCTTTGGCTTGATTTTGACTATTCTCCTCAGTTAAATTTATTCACAACCAAACAAAATTGATTAGTAAACTTCAAAACTCGAAGATCAAGACCAGAAAAGGTCCTATTCAAAAGAAAATTGACTTAAGAATGTATTTTGAAAAACTTCCTATTTGATTCACTATTTCTAGTAAATCTTAGGTTTTTCCTTAGAATTTTCTGTATGTTTTGAATAGGTACCATGTATGGCTTTATATAGTGAGAAAATTGGAGTTTGGAACGACTCCCAAACGATGTGGGATTGGTTCCAAACCTCAGCTTTAATGTAAAAAACTTGTCTTTCATAGTTTTTGGAACCCTAGTATGCGTACGCGTACGCGAATTTGGAGCATGTGTATGTATATGCATGTCTGTGTACGCATGCCCTAGGGTTTCTATGACCTTCTTTTCCAAAAATAATTTTATTTAGCTCATAAAAGAGTTATATTTTCCATAAAAACCTTCCTCAAGTCAAATTAAGTCTGATCGGACTCTAAACCAACCTTGGGCTTTAGAGTTTTACCATCATTGGGGAACGGGGGCCTGAGTTGTAAGGGGTACAAAATGCGGTGTCTACAGATACCCCTCTTTTAATTTGTGAGCTCTGTTAACAGAATCAAAAGAATAAAAGACAAAATATTTTGATTTGACGTACGGCTTAGGCCCAACCCACACACATGACACACAACACGTATACATAGGGCGGGGTGCAACTCCGTAAAGTTGCATGAGATTTGTATATCCGAATTCCCACCTTCGTTGCTTAGGAAAAAAGTAATGACTGATTCACTATCCCAAAACCTATTTTGACAATTGCCAGCAAAAGGCAAGTGACTTACTATCCTAAAGTCACTAAAAAAGAAAAACAAACATGGCCAACGGCCTCAACCATCAACCAAACAAACAAGGTGCTCTTATAAGCTTAAAAGGATACATATTAGTGGTGTCCATTTGGGGCTCTTGCCTCAAACTTCTCCAGGTGGCTTGCACCTCTTGTCTTTCATCTCTATCTCTTCTTGTTCTGGTAAGGCTTTTGCCTCAAGGTGACCTTGGTCTCTACCTTTATCTCTACTTCTTCTAGCGTGCCTATATATTCAATTCCCTTGGGATATGTGCACAAATTCTGTATTCTTCTTTTTTGACTTGTATAGGATCTGTGCCTGCATATTCAATTCTAGGAGGATATGTGCACAAGTTCTGTACTTTCTCTTTTGACTTGTATGGGATCTGTGCCTGCATATTCAATTACTTTCGCTTCTAACTTGTATGGGATCTATGCCTGCATATTCAATTCCTAGAGGATATGTGCACAAGTTATGTACTCTCTCTTATGAGTTTCATGGGATCTGTGCTTGCATATTCAATTCCCGGAGGATATGTGCACAAGCTCTTGGTGTTCTGACTTATGGGGAAGTCCTTGATGAAAGATCCACTGGGGAGAATGATTTGTTGAGGAGTGTATTGGTGACACGCAAGGGAGCCTTCTTGATAATTTTGACTTATGAGGAAGTCTTTGGTGTGTGACCTATTGGGGAAAATAACTTTGCTGATGAGTATGTTGGCGATCCATTGAGAAGACCTCTTGATGGTTTTGACCTACGAGGAAGTCTTTGATGGTATGTAGTTTGCTGGGGATAAGAAAACTTGCTGAGGAGTTTTACTGGTGACTTTGACCTATGAGGAAGTCTTTGATGGGGTGTAGTCTGCTGGGGAATAATCTTCTTCTTTTCTTTCATGACTCACTAGGGAAATTTTGTTGACAAATAATTTTTGCCTCTTTCTCATTTCTGCACTCTGATCTTCCCCCTCACAATCTCTCATCCCACACTCTCTTTCTCTCCTAAACTCTCTCATCTCCTCGGCACCCAAGTCCAAGAAAAGTTCCTATGTGCTTTCCGACAATGTGTTCAACCTCACCCGCTAGAATGAGGCTATAAGGCTAAATGAGCCTCTTTCGTTGACCCACAGGCCACATGATCATCTTTTAGAGAGTGCAAGGACCGGATTGGTAAGTTTTTCAAGTTTTTCAAGTTTTCGAGTTTTGCTTTGATCTTCCTTTTCAATATGTTTTTGAACATATAAATGCTTGGATTTTGCTATGGGATGGGTTTAGATGAAAACCTGATATTTTAGGGCGCGTAGGAACATGTTTAGGATGAGTTTGATCAAAGTGTTGTTGAAACTGTCGAAGAAAACTTTCTGTCTGTGCTCATGCGTACTTAGGTATCGGCTTGCTTACGTAGCTTGCATCCATGCATACACGTACATTACTTATGTGTATGCAGGCTCCCTTCATGCGTACGCGTCCGTGGATTTTAGTTTACATGGACACATGATCCAATTGCATACATGTGTGGCATCCCTGCATACATAGACGCGGGTCCGCGTGCACATGTTGGCACTTAGAAACCCTGTTTTGACTATTTTAAATCCTTTTACGCTTATTTTCTCATCCGACTATCATTTTAATGCTCTATTTTCATCATTTTTGCAGGCCTTGCCCACTTTCCCAAGTGGGGACAACACCAACCATGTTGCTTCATGGTACTAGATCATGACCTAGGAGACCAAAGGCTACATACATGCTACAGGCTTTAAGCCTATCATCTGCCTGCTACCAGAGACCTCTACTAGCACTATTTTGGTGCAGTGCTTAGGTGAGAGGTTGTGGGACACTACCCACACCTTCCATATTGCTGACCGGAAGATAACGGTGACTCCTCATGACTTTCACTAGATGATTGGCCTTAGGTGCGATAGGACGTTCATCAACCTAGAGGGTGCTTCAGGTGTGCAGTTAGGCATTGATTTGCTCGGGAGGAGGTACTCGATGGATACAATCCATTACTATGATATTGAGATGGATTACAGGCCTCTCCCAGAGGTGACTCATGATGATTGTGCCCAGATGGCTATGGCTTTTTTGATGTATATCTTGAGGGCGTATCTCTTTGCCAATGGAGGGCAGACGGTGTCTCCGAGGTAGCTGTCCCTCTTTCGAGATTTCGAGAAGGCTCGAGAGGCCAACTGGGACCAGGCATGTTTTGCTTACCTGTACTCATCTTTGGACACACTCAGTAGAGGGATTCTGCATCAGCTGGTGAGGCCTTGGAAGCTCCTTGAGGTTAGTTCTCTCATTCCTTCTAGCATCTTACAATGCATGTGTCCCCCATTCTTGTAGTTGTGCTTATTTATATCTGATCTAGGCTAGTGAACTATGCTTTGCATTCTTGCCACTTACATCAACACTTGTACCTTGTAAACTGCATTCATATCCATATCTTGTACTCATTCCTCTTGTAAACTATCATCTTGCAAATTGTCATCTTGCAAACTGTTATCTTGCAAATTGTATTCATACCCATATCTTGCAAACTATACTCATTCTCCTTGCAAACTGTACTCATTCTCCTTGCAAATTGTACCCATTCTTCTTGCAAACTGTCATCTTGCAAACTATCACCTAGCAAACTGTACACATTCATCTTGTAAACTATTATCTTGTAAACTATACCCATTCATCTTGCAAACTGTCATCTTGCAAATCATCATCTTGCACACTGTCATCTTACAAACTGTCATCTTCAGCGCTGGGTTGTGAAGTATGGTATTATTGCTCGTGGAGTGGAGGTGGATCTAAAGAGCTTCTCCTTAGTTAGGACTCACTTTGACAAACTTTCTTCTAAAAAGGTAAGTTTTTCACTTTCTCTCGTATGTTCCTAGGTCTTTCCTTCTAACCCTATGCGTGGTCACAGGTCATTTGGAGTCCATGGGCGGGTGCTCCTACTATTACGGACCCAAACTTGGAGACTGTTGCCATCATCACTTCCGAGGTCACCCAGCCTTTTGAGGGTGCTAGTCTAAGGGTTATTTACTTGGCAAAGAAGGTATGCTACCAATTGGTGGGTAAGGACGTACCATGGGTCCCACTGGATCCTCTGCAGTTCATGCTTACCCTGCTTTCCATGATAGATGTTGAGTACCAGCTATGGAGGGCCAGTATCCCTTATGTTGAGCATTTCTTGAATGACATGGAGTATGATGAGTTTAGCGAGACTTGTCTCATGCCTGCCCTCATTCAGGAGGTATGCATCTTTTTCTCTCCATTTCCCTTTATTCTTCTTTTCTTGTATTTTTGTACATAGTGATGTCCAAATATGATGCTCAAATCAGGCTGACCCTATTGCTAGTGGTCCTTTTGACCCTCCCCATCTATCCTAGTTAGTCTATGCCTATGGTCCTGATGGCTTTGCTCGAGAGCGTGTAGTGGGACGTAACACAAACGTCATGAGCTACCATTTTCCTGAGGGTACAAGAGCGGTGAGTCACTTTTTTTTTTTATTCTTTTTTCTTGTCTTGTCTTTTCTTTTCTTGCATCTGTCAACTCTTGTCCTAACATTGTCTTCTTTTTAAATTCAGCCCATTGTATAGGAGCATAAGGAGCTTGTCTGACTCGCTAGGAACCTCAAGCTGGAGGTGACTGAGTATTCTAGGCGGATTTGTGGTCCTGGAGGATTTGCTTACCTTGGCGCTGGCGATGATGATGATGGTGACGGTGGTGATGGTGGTGGTGCTAGCGGCTTAGAAACCACTCCTAGCTATCAATCGAGGAAAAGGCGCTACCAGTGATGACCCTGCAGCTTAGACACAGAATTATTCCCCTTTTTGTTTCTTTTCTTTTCTTTTTTATTAGCATGTATTTCTGCACTTTGGATTTTATTTGAGACATTGGGTTGTATTTAAGAATATCATATTTTATTTTTGCTTTTATTTGGGGACACGTACTTAATTTACAACTTATGGGGATAATTGTATGCAACTTTATTTTCCTTGATCCTTGATGCTTGAAAATCTAAGCTTGATTGTGCCTTGAGTAGTTCTTTAGGTCGTGTGAGTCATGAGAGGAGCCTTGATGAAGGAATCACCCTCCATATAGGAAAAGGAATTTGGCTCTACCTTATTCCATACGTGCATGTACACGAGCCTGCGTACGCAGGTGTGGACCATGTGTACGCAGCCTTAACCATGCATACGCATGCCGCAAGCAAAAAAACCCTAGCCGCCTCTTTTAAGTATAAAATAGTTGTCGGGGGCCTCTAAACCCTCACAAATCGTGTTCTAACCTCAGAAAACACCTCTATGGCTTCCCATGGCATAATTAACTCCTTTATCGATTTCAGCATGGATTAAGAAGCTTGACCCCAGTTTCAAAGATGCTCTCATCCCCCTCAGTCTCTCTTGCATCTTTCCCTATCATCAAATCAAAGTGAATGAACCTCTTTTCCATGCTGCTGTTGAGTTTTGGATCCCTACTCAACATGTCTTCCAATTCAATGGTATGGAGTTATGCCCTACTCTTGAAGAATTTAGTGCAATCATGGGCAAATCTAATATTAATTCCCTTATTCTCCTTACCACTTATGAGGATTTTTCTATCATGGCCTAGCAACTTTTAGGGATTTCTCTTGGCACGGCTCAAAAGTGGTGCATGCTTAACAAGCTTAACATCCGCAAGGTTTTCATGTACTTCTCTTAGTAGAATGTTCCCTTGGCCAGGGCGTAATGCTCCCACTATCTCAATACTTTCTGTCCATGCCTTCTTGCAAGGTATTTCTTGGTGCATGAGACACCTCATGTGGATCAAAAAATGCTTTCAGTGATCATCAATCTAGAGAGGGGAAGTTTCATGGGCATGATCTTGGTCGAGACTCTCAATGGCTTGGATGCTGTTCATAGAGGGGAAGCAAATTTCTTTGCAAGGAGTCCTGTCCTCCTTTAGGCATGACCCTAACTTTTGCCTAGGTTCTCAACCTAGCGGGATTCCTTTAATTTTTGCATGGATTGCCTTATGGTTTTCAACCCATCAAGGCTCTTTATATCGTCTTTGCATTCATTACTTTTCTCTCTTTCTTTTATCTCTCCTTTTTCAACACTCATGTTTTCCTTTTCTCTCATTCCTTCTCTTCTTCTTTTTTAGATATGGCTGTTTGAAAGGCTTCGATTACTTCGACTTCCATCTATCCCTTCTAGTCTATATCTACCAAAGCATTATCGTGACCATAAACTCAAAGACAGGGAGATGGATCTTGATGAGTTCACTGAGTTCTTGAGACATCTCTCCAGGGATTCAATGGGTGGTGGAATGGTGGCGCATCACCAGCATGGTCAATCATGTCTTCAAGGACAACTATGTTTCTTTGATTGGGCTTCGCATCGCTGTTCTTACTACTATGCATGTTGCATTGCAAGATAACTTGGTAACTGCCAAGGAGTTCCTAATGATGATGGCGTCTTTCACATTTCAGTCTTCACTAAGAGGGTTTTGGGTAGAATCCTTGAGACTTGGCTGAAGAGGATGATGGCTAAGGATAGTTGTTTCCCTTGGTTTCTTCATCCTATCTCGGGTTACAAGGCTTGGCTGATTGTTGACATGAGATCGGTTCGTATGGAAGAGAAAGATTATCAGAAGTCCAATAAAGGAAGAAGACCGACTGACTACCTTAATATGCCCAAAATTTTGTGGGAATTTTCGCCATGCCTATGGTTTTTTCCCCTATCTTTTGCCTGGATCGCCCTTTCGAGTTTTCAACCTACGGGGCTTCTTTGCCTTAACTTTTGCCTAGGCCGCCCTTCTAGGTTTTCAACCTAGCAAACTTTTTTCTTTATCAAATGTTATACTTCCGAAACCAATTCATGTTGAAGGCAAAGCATTTCTTCCCCATCCAAATTTGTGATTCTCGTAGCACCTACTGACATGATCTTCTTGATAATAGAAGGCCCAGACCATCTTGACTTCATCTTTCCTCTCGGATCAAAATTATCGTCTCTAAGTATCTTTAGGACTAGGTCTCCTTCCTTAAGGTTCCTAGGCTTCACCTTTTTGTTAAATGCTTTAGCAATCCTCTTTTGATAACCTTGTGCATGGTATTGTGCTATAACTCTTCTCTCATCTATCAAAGCCAATTGTTCATATCTTTATTTTATCCAATCCTCCTCTAGGACTTTGGTTTTTAACAGCACCCTCAAAGACTATATCTCTACTTCAATGGGAAGCACCGCTTCACTCCCATAAACCAAAGAGTAAGGGGTTGCCGCAGTCGATGCACGGATAGTAGTTTTGTAACCCTATAAGACAAATGGAAGTTTCTCGGCTCAATCCTTGTATGTCACTACCATCTTGGCTAGTATATTCTTCATGTTCTTATTGGCTACTTCTACGACTTTGTTAGCCAATGGTCGATATGGTGAACACTTATGATGCTCAATTTTGTACAACTCCATGATCCTCCGAACTTCCCCCTCAAAGTGGGAGCCATTATCTGAGATGGTTTCTTATGGTACTCCAAATCGACAAATAATTTTATTCTCTATGAATCGAGCCACATGCTTGGCTTTTAGCACAAAGTAAGAGGCTGCCTCTACCCACTTAATAAAATAGTCAATTGCCATTAGGATGAACTAATGTCCATTTGAAGCCTTAGGGGTTATCCTTCCAATCACATCTATGCTCTAGACTGACAAAGGCCATGGAAAGGTCGTGTTGTATAGCTCACTAGCTGGCACATGATTCAAGTTTGCATGTGTTTGGTAGTCGTGGCAATTCTTCACAAAATCCACACAGTTGGTTTCCATCATATTCCAATAATGCCCCATCCTTAGAACCTTCTTTGTTAACATTCTCCTATTTATGTGAGGACCACAAATTCCTTGATGGACTTCTTCCATGACTCTTTTGGCTTCTTCTTTCTTCAAGCAACGAAGGTGTATACCATTATAGGATTTCCTATAGAGCTAACCTCCACATAGGATGTATTGCATTGCCATCATCCTAATCAAACGACATTCTCTCTTATCAGCAATGTCAGGATATGCCCATAATTCTAGGAATTTGATGATGTCTTAATACCAAGGAACTCCTTCTTCTTTTATAGCCATGACTGAAGACTTTGTCCCCCTTTGTGCACCAACTCATAACTTTGTTCAATCTTTAAAGATCATGTCCATACTCCTTCGAGTATTTCAACCTTGGAGGCTAAGGTAGCCAAGGGGTCTGCAAACTGATTCTGAGCTCTAAGGATGATAATGTATATAATCTTATCAAAGGTTTTGATTAGATCCTCCAAATACTGCTGATAAGGTTTCAAGTGCTCTTCTTTCACCTTCCATAATTATTGTGCTTGAGCTATAACTAAAGTCAAATGTCCAAAGACTTCTACCTCTTTTACCCTTAACTCTCGAAGAACTTCCATTCCGGTGATACAAGCCTCATATTCTACCATGTTGTTGGTTGCCTCAAAGTTCAACTTGACTGCCAAAGGTATATGAGATCCATTGGGGGTGATCAAAAGTACTCCTATTGCATTTCCATATTGGTTCACAGCTCCATCAAAATACATCTTCCACGCTGCTTGTTCGATGTCGAAAATATCCTTATCTAGAAAATCCTATTTACCATCCTCTCCTTCAATGGGGTTCTTAGCACAAAAATCTAACACTGCACTTCTTTTGATAATTTTTCTTGCCACATACTTCAAATCTAATTCTGTCAATAAGATCAACCATCTTGACAACTTTCCACTTGAGACAGGCTTCTCAAATAGATACTTCAATGGGTCCATTCTGGATATTATCCATACTTTGAAAGGTAGAATGATGTGTCTCAACTTTTGTATGGCCAATACAAGAGCAAAGCATGGTTTTTCTATGGGTGTATATCTAGTCTCATAATCATGGAATCTCTAGCTTAGGTAGTTAATGGCTCTTTCATTCTTATCATCATCCTCCTATGCAAGCATACTCCCCACCGCATCTCCTATGATAAAGAGGTAGAGTAGTTACGGCTGTCCATGCTTTGGGGGGACTAAGATAGGCAGATGGAGAAGGTATTCGTTAATGGTTCAAAGGCTTTCTAGAACTCATTGTTCCATGCATAGGATTCATTCTTCCTCAAAATCTTGAAGATCAACTCATAAGTGGAGGTGAGCTTGGCAATAAATCGGCTAATGTATTGTAATTGTCCCAGGAATCCTCTTATCTCCTTCTCACTCTTGGGTGGAGGCATATCCAATATGGCCTTGATCTTTGATGGGTCAACTTCTATTCCTCTATCACTCACCAGAAAGCCTAATAATTTCTCGGCAGTTACTCCAAAGATACATTTTTGTGGATTCAACTTCAATCTATACTCCTTGATCCTTTCAAATAACTTCCTTAAATTAACTATGTGGCCTTATCTATCTTTGGACTTTACAGTCATGTCATCAACATATACCTCAACTTCATTGTGCGTCATGTCATCTAATAAAGCTGTAAGGCCTGTAGCCATTCTTTAGTAAGCTGCACCCGCATTCTTGAGCCCAAATGGCATCACGGTGCAACAATAGATTTCTCATTTTGTGGTGAAGGTAGTCTTAGTCATGTCCTTAGAAGCCATCTTGATTTGGTTATATCCCGAGAATCCATCCATGAAAGACACCAAGGTACTACCAATGGTATTATCTACTAAGACGTCTATATGAGGGAGAGGGAAATCGTCATTGGGGCAAGCCTTGTTTTAGGTCTCTAAAGTCCACACACATCATTACCTTTCCATCCTTCTTAGGAACATGCACAACATTGGCTATCCAACCGGCTTGGTGCATAGGTTTGATAAATCCTACCTTCAACTGTTTTGTGACTTCTTCCTTGATCTTAAGGAACCATTAGGGTCTCATATGTCTCAAATTTTGCTTAACGAGTACCATATGAGCATAAGTATCAATGTGGTATTGGGCTATCTCAGGATCAATGCCAGGCATATCTTTATAAGACCATGCAAACACTTCTTGGAATTCTGTGAAAAGCTCTTTGAGATCTTTTCTTTCTTTTTCATTTAGGGTTGAGCTAATTAAGTGTGGATTCTCATCATCGCCCAAATTAAGAGTTTCGAAAGTTGGTTCCATAGGTTCAAATTTATTTCTCAATTGTTTATTAATTTTATTTTCAAATTCATTAGAATCATTTAAGTGCAAAATTTCAATATTATGGGACACATAAAAATAAGGCAAATCAGAATTCATCTTATTGAAAATGTTGAAAAGTACATTTGAACTTGTATTACAAATTCCTTTCCCATATTCTTAGAAAACCCAACCTAAGTCCCATTATTAAGTTGTCTCATCGCAGGCACGATGAAGGCAAAAGGATCACTTGACTCCTTGTGGTGTTGGTGAGCACGGCTCCCTCCTCTTTCAGCATAGTCTCCATTGCCTCAGCATCCATGTAGTCCATCTAGTTGACTTCTTCTTGAATTTCTTTAATCACCACAGTAAGTTTCTCCTTGAAGGTGAGCTTTTTATTAAAGAATATTTCCCAGCCGGGATTCACTTTTCCATCTTTATCCACCCAAAGCTCAAGGAAGCTACAGAAAGGGAAGTCCCCTCCTTCTTTCACCAAATTCCCATTTAGAGTGCCAAAGTTCTTCTTGATTCCATCGCAGCCTTCAAAGAATCCCAAACCTTCCTTGGTCAGTTGAGTCTTGAAGTCGGGGAATTCAGCTACCCCTTTTCCTTCTTTTCCAAGACCTATACCAGGCATGTACCCCATGTTTTTTTATCATTGCAATCACCTCATGGCTACAATATGGGAGTAAATATGTGGTGTACCTTTCATCCTTCAATCCATAGTCAGCCATGTTCACAAACTCAAAACCACTCATTTGAAGCTCACTTCCTCCTTCTTAAAGTCCACAAACAGGAGCCAGGATCTTACCATCACCCAGCACCACATCAATCCCTTCTTTCCATGAAATCTTCATTTTTTGGTGTAGATTGGAAGGGATAGCCCTAATGGGATAAAGCCATGCTCTTCCTAAGAGGAGGTTGTAGTTAGGATTGATGTCCATCATGTGGAATTCCACAATTGTCTCCAATGGACCAACCTTGCAAGGAGCTTTGAAAGTTCCCATAACCTTCAAAGCAGAGGGGATGATTGTCTCTATATCTAGCCCAATAGTGAGAGCAGACCTAAATGGGCATACATTTATTGTGGATCCATTATCAATAAATACCATTGGAACCTTGGCACCCATGCACTCAATGGTGATTTGCAAAAGGCCTAGTGTGGGTGGCTCCTTCAGGAGGGAGTTCTTCATTGAAAAGGTGAGGGAATGGTGAAATGGAGCCTCAACCCCTATGAGAGCTAGCACTTCTTGTGGAGTAGTTTTGATGGGCACTTCTTTTCCATTCAGAGCATCCAAGAGAGCATTACGATGCTTGTGAGAAGCCGTCAACAAGCCCTATACAGACACATGAGCTTGAGTTTTCTTTAATTGGGTCAAGACCCTATCTTCTTCCTCTTTCTCTTCTTTCTTGTTGGGTTCCATGGGCTTGGACCCTTCTCCTATATTTCTACCAGGGTGGTCTTTCTCTAAGAAGGATGGCTTGTAGTGTTTACCACTCCTAGTAATGTTTGCTACATTGTTTTCTAGGACCCTCTTTTTCAATTCAATCACTCCTTTGGGGAGTATCCCCCATACAGCCACCACACTCTTCGACATCTCATCCTCTTCATCCTATATCCCTTGGACTTCCACCGTGTTGACCTCCACAATTTCTATCAACTTTGAACAATCCCACTCAATTTCATCTACTTGCACCCAATTCTGATATGGAAGAAGGGCTTGGTAATAATCAAGCAAAGGGTTCTTCCTAATGTCAGGCTTGGTGATGATGTTCGGATTTGGAAGGGTTCCATTGTCTATTAGGTCTTTTATTTTGTGCTTGAGACGGAAACAATTATTAGTTTTGTGGCTAGATTTTTTACGGAAGTGACAATACTCATGAGGTTCCAAGTAGGAGGCACGTGATTAGGCATGAGTGTAAGGTCTAAGGATTTGATGAATCCTTTAGAGATCAAGTTCTTACATGCTTGGGCAAGGGTCATTCCTAGGTCAGAAAATTCTTGACGAGCTTTCTTTGTGAAGCTTGGGTAGGCTAAGGTTTGTTGAGGTATGATGACACTTACATTTACGGGATTGGGTGCTTTAGAAGTGGCCACTCTTCCTCCATATGTTTTCTTGATTGGAGGCTTGCTCTCACCTTTCTCCAATTGCCCATTATTGATGGCATCCTCAATCCTAGTTCCACAATCACACAACTTTCCAAAAGAACTAATAGGCAATGACAGGAGCCAACTATTATATGAAGGAAGCAAATTCTTGATGATCATGTTGATTTGGTCTTTTTCATTTGGCCTATTAACCATCCTAGACACCTTTCCTTTCCATCTCATCATGTATCCGGAAAAAGTCTCCCTTACTCCTTGCTTGGTAGTCTTGAAATCTCTTAAAGTCACATCAATCATAGTGTTGAAGATGAATTGGTCCATAAATAATTCCACTAGTTCATTCCACACCTTGGTTTTACTTAGGTTCAAGCTATAGTACCACCTAGATGCACCTCCTGTAAGTGAGAGAGGGAATGCATGCAAAGTTTGCTTCTTATCCAACCCCTTCATTTCAACAATGCCTAGATACCTCCTAACGTGTTGCTTTGGATCTCCAGTCCCATCAAACTTTTTCGCATAAAAAATCTTGAACTTTGGAGGCAATGCAATGGGAGTCTTGGAGCTTATGCCACCCATATTGTAGAGACAATCATCTATCACTTGGGCCTTGCGAAAGGCTAGTTGCATCTTCTCCATTTTTTCTTTCATAGCCATGGTGTCCGCGGTGAGCTTCTTAAATTGTTTTTTCTTTTCATATTCAACCTTATCCATTTCATCCCAATCCTCTCATTCTTCTTCATCATGTATCTTCACATGTATGAGATTTTTAAGTTTGGCCTCTTCTAGCTTAATGAGGAGACCCTCCATCTTTTTAAGAATGTCGTTTTGCTCTTCTATTGCCTTGAATATCTTTTGTGCGGTCTCATCATCAATTGGAGCGGCCATGGCTTCTTAAGGCGCTTCTCCTTGAGATGTCTCTCCTTGAGATACTTCTTCTTGACAAGCTTCCTCAATCTTGACCAAACGTCTTCCATTCTTTTCTCAGACCCAAATTGGAGTGGGGACGTGCTTTCTTGATCTTGGTAGTGCAATGGTGCATGAAAAGAAGTCCCATTTTATTAAGTCCATGTCCCAATTAAAAGGTCCTTTGTATTATCTTAGATGTTCTCTTTCCACTCATGAACCTTGCCTCTTGTTTCATTTGGGGAGTAGTCCATTTACAACAAGTTCTTGTCTTACTCTCATGGGCTTTCATTAGAATGTGCTTAGAGATTTCCAACTCTTTGTCTCAAATATGGGCTTACAATGTATTCATTACCTTTGGACTCCTCTTTTATCATTTATTATTATCATTTTTTTTTAAGTAGCTCTCTTGCTAGAACATATTGTAACATTCCTTTCAAAGTCCATGAATTTCTCATCATTTCGGGCCTAGGCATGTAACAAGGAGGCATATATTATAAATGAAGGGAATGAATAGAATCAGAAAGATGCAGATTAGAGTTTTTGGGCTTGAGTACGCGTATGCATATATATGGCCTGCGTATGCAGCCCAATTGTATGCGTACACATACTTTGGGTACGCGTACGCATGCAGGAAGCATGTGTAAGCGCATACATGCCCCAACCCTAACCTAGAAACAGCAAGTACAAAACAAAGCAGAAACAAAACTATTAAATCTAACAACCTAACATGCTTTGAAACATAAAAGAGAGAAAACCTAAACTTAAACAAACATGTTATGTCACAAATAAACAAGAAAACAAAGAGAACAGAAAGATTAAAACAAGGAAAAACAAATAAATGAGAAAAAGAAAGTTTAGAACTAATACCTCAAAACAAAAGCTCTTTGGCTTGATTTTGGTCGTTTCCTTTAGTCAAATCTATTCATAACCAAACAAAATTGATTAGTAAACTTCAAAACTCAAAGATTAAGACCAGAAAAGGTCCCAATCAAAAGAAAATTGACTTGAGGATGTTTTGTGAAAAACTTCTTCTTTGATTCACTATTTCTAGTGAATCTTAGGTTTTCCCTTAGGATTTTCTGTGTGTTTTGAAAAGATACCATGTATGGCTTTATATAGTGAGAAAATGAGGGTTTGGAACGGCTTCCAGATGATGTGGGATTTGTTCCAAATCTCAACTTTAGTGCAGAAAACTTGTCTCTCATAGTTTCTGGAACCCTAGCATGTGTACGCATGCTCATGTACACGTATGCATACATGAAGCTTGGGTATGCGTACGCGGATCTAGAGCATGCGTACGCATATGCGTGTCTGCATACGCATGCCTTAAGGTTTCCGTGGCCTTCTTTTCCAAAAATAGTTTTATTTAGCTCATAAAAGAGTTATATTTTCCATAAAAACATTCCTCAAGTCAAATTAAGTCTAAATGGGACCTAAACCAACCTTGAGCTTTAGAGTTTTACTATCATTGGGGAACGGGAGCCCAAGCCATAAGAGATACAAAATGCGGTGTCTACACTCAATTTAAGGAATAGCTATTACTAAGGAATAATTATTCCATGTAATAAAGGAAAAATTCTTAGATACTCTTAAAGTACGGAGAAATTGTGTTCCCTCCTCTTGCATTCATGATGAACCCTACTATGAATGTGAAATAAGAGAACACTATTCTCCATGTTCCGAAAGTACCTAAAAAGTACTCGTGATAAGGATGTAACCAAATAAATGACACAAATTTTTTAAAATATTTTTTATAAATTATTGATGTGGCAAATTCTTACTAGTTCTTATCTGGGTCCATCACTAACATTACTTTTTTATTTTCCAATAATCACCCACCACATAGTAATTTGTAAAAATAGTTTATAACTCTAGCATTTTCTATAGTTATTACTCATAAGAGTAATACTTCAACTGGTTTGGGTCAAATTACATTTCAAAGAAAGTAAAGTGAGTAAATTTTTTAAGTTGTAAAAAATATTTGAATGTAGAAGTTTAAAGATAGATCTAAGTTTTTTAAGTTGTAAAAAATATTTGAATGTAGAAGTTTAAAGATAGATCTAAGTTGGGTACAACATAAAAAGAAGAGAGAAAATTATTCTAACCTGAATGATTGTTCTTTAAGGATATAATGTGCATCTAGACTCTTGTATAAGCTCCTAGCCCATGATTGTTAGGTCATCTTATAAAAGAACAACTTAGGGAAATTTCCATCAGAAGGAACCAAATCATTTGTAGGAAATATATCCAAATTGAAAAAGCTAAATGTGAACCAAGAGCACTAAATTGGACGTCATTGATGCCTTAACTTCAAGCTTTTTGAACCAAGAGCACTAAAAATGATATTTAATCAATTTCAACTTCCTTTCTAGACAACCTTTTCCCAAGCTCTAGTCAATTAAGAATGCTAATATATGTTCAAATTCTTGAAATCAAAGCCAAAATTTTATTCTGCATCATGAAAACGACTGAGTTAGATTCCATTAAACCTTACATATTTTACAATTATAGCAAAAATAAATTTGAGTGACTCAATAATCTTTTAGATTCCATTAAACCATACTTATTTTGGTTTCATTAAAATGCACATTTTCCAATTTCTCATTACAAATTTTAATGATAACAAAAGGGAGAAGACATTTTGGAGTTGAACAAAATATATTTTCAACAAACGTATGTTAGTCATAAGAACAAACAAAAAAAAAAAAATCGAGTACTTCTGAAAATGTATCAAATGCATAAATTCTATAATGAAACGTTTCTAAAGAAGCCTTACATTACAAAAGTTAACATCACAAGTTCCAACTATACCGAATTGTATAAGTATAATATTTGTACCAGTTGCATAAGTAGCTCTAACTAGCCCACATCAAAAGGTTAAACAAAAATAAAGCTTTGTGACTTGTAGTCAATAACATGAAAGAAAAGGTTAGTAAAAGTACATATTAGAATCTAAATGATAGAAGGAGTATTTTGTAACACACCATATGCATGAAGTTTTTAAGCACCAAACTCCCAAATTGATATGACATGAAAACATATCTTATTTCTCAAATTTTCTCAGCAACCCTTTTCTTTCTTTTTTCCATTACTCCTCTCTATCTCACTTCAATACTAAGCTACAAAATTTTGGCTCTACTAAGTAAAGATTAATGTGACAAACTAAATAATTTATCCTCTATTTCATTTATATTTCCATACATCCTCATTAACCAATTCAAAAGCACATGCACGACTATAAGTTTACTTTCCTTTTTTTATTTTCCCTACTCCTTCAATTTCAACATGCAAAAGATCCTTTTTATTTTTTTTTCTCTTCTTTTTCTCTCATCTATACATAGCAACAAAACAAGTCCAAATTACTCAACACCTGAAAAATCATATATGCAATAAAAAAGAGTATTGCGCAAACAATTATATATGTAATATATGCATACATAAATCTGAGAGATAAAAAAAGAGTCGACTCATCAAGGAACCATGGAAGCAGGGACAATCTATGACAAGTTTTGATGGTGGGCTTGGTTTGGTTAGGCTTAAGGCTTTGTGCTTGAAGAGATAGATTGGTGGCGCCTGTTTTTTAAACTTTTTGCCTCTTCGCGTGCATTCTTTGTGTTTTTTTTTTTTTTTTTTCAAGAAAGGTTTCAATGAGGTTTAAAAAGGCACCAATATCTTTTGATAATAAAAAAATTCACCAATATGATTAGAAAAAATGGTTTAATTATACAAAAAAAAGTAAATAAAGAAGATGTACAAACTTCTCACTTCGCGAAACCTATCACTTCGCGAAACCTATAAGGACATTACAAGTGCTAATTCAAATATCCCTACATTACATTTTATCAAATAGCTTACAGGTTCATTAATCACTATAGGTAATAGTAATCAAAAGAGCCAATAACAACATAAAAACAAAGGATCAAAATTCATAAATCTATTCACAAAATGTACATATTGGAACCAATCCATCTTTCAAAAAAAGAAAAAAAAGTGTAAATACACTTTTGGTCCCTACATTTTGGGCCATTTCTCGTTTTGGTCCCTAAACTGATTTTGCTCCTATGTCAGTCCCTGATTTTTCAAAATCATTTTTAAAATAGTCCCTACTGTCAACCGGGTCATGGAATAAGCTGATGTGGCAAACAGAAGTGCCAGTTGTCAAACCTAACTAATAAAATATTGCAGAAAATACCAGCGTGTACCACTCAACCCCACAAGACCCTCACGTGACCGAGCCACGGCACGTTCCCACCTCTTTTCCCCCACGTGACGATCATGTGACCAAGCTTAACAACTACCTTCAGCCACCCCTTAAAGAGATACAGTTGAGGAGCCCTAAATCACTCACAGCCACCATAACTTTGCTGCAACTACTGAAGAGATGGAAGCAACCTCATCATTGTCAGTAAGCCTCAGGAGGAGAGCACCACGCATGTGCTATTGTCCCAGCCCTACTAAACCGATTCTAGTGGTGTTCTGGACGGAGAACAATCCAGGCAGAAGGTTCATGGGTGTCCCAATTATTGGGTAAGGTGTTAATGGTTTAAAATTTTTCTACATTAGTTCGTTTTTATAGTGGGTTGGGTTGACTTTGAAATTTGGGTTTGATTTTCAGGTTGGCCGGAAATGCAAGTTTTTTCAGTGGCTTGATGATGAGATTTGTGCGCGTGGGAAGGTACTTATCCCAGAACAGAGGCAAACCATTCTTAGACTCGAGGCTGAG
Organism: Quercus lobata; assembly: GCF_001633185.2. Classification (NCBI taxonomy): domain Eukaryota; kingdom Viridiplantae; phylum Streptophyta; class Magnoliopsida; order Fagales; family Fagaceae; genus Quercus; species Quercus lobata. Next base: position 31,107,934 of record NC_044913.1, read on the forward strand.
GTTTCAACTTGCAAAAAGAGGGAGGAATGTTTGACAGTGTCTTTGATTTTGGCATTGGTGTTGTGTGGGATATGCCTTTGTGTGATTTTAGCTTTATTGGATTAGCTGGGTGGGTTATGGTGTATTGCTAGGTGGATTAGCTGGTGTAGAGAAATTAAGTGCCTTGTATAAAGGTTTGGCATGCTTTTTGTATGAAGGGTTGGCATGCCTCTTTGTCAGTGTTTAGGAATATGCATTGTGCAATCTTTTGTGGAGAAGTGTATCCCAATGACCTTGTAATTTTAGCTGGAATGAAATGAAGTTCTCATGGGTTGAACTTAAACTGTATATGTTGTTTTACCTAAATTGCTCATTGTTTACTGGTTTGTAATGAATGACTGAACTTATTTTGGTAACTGTGTGCAATGTTTTGATTGTTCTGCAATTACCAAATATCCCATGTACATAGTGACTGCAATTACCAATTCTGCAGTTACCAATTCTGCAGTTTACATGAATCTGCTGGACACTCATATCATAGCTAAAAGTATACAAACCATAAGCTGAAAAGAATGGAACTCATTCCATGCCACAATACTCATAATTGCAGCATAATACAGAAACCACAGCATTACTGCCAAATACACAAAGTATATAGGTCATTCCCTGCCATAATACAGAAATACAAATCATACCATTGCCTGCCAACAATCATAATCCAATATAGATATCAAGCATGAAATCCAAGTTAGTTAATTAAGCCATTGTTCAGGTAACAAAAATAAAAGGTGATTGCACCACATATCACCATACTTAGCTGCCACTGTTCAGCTATACAAAAATGGACATAAGTCAACCATAGTTCAGCCCTCATTACAACCAACAAAAAGGGCCAATACACATAACTGACAAATGTTCAAACTGACTACAAAAAGACAAAAGTTCAAAAAAAATCCAAATAGTGAAAAGATCAGATTCCACTAGCTGATCCCCTTGGTCCATGCATAGATGCTTGGCTCTCATTACCCCTCAATACTTCTCTATACCTAGATGCATTTCTTGATGCATTCAAAGTGTCACTTGTGATACTCCCCTTCCTCCTCTTGGATGTTGAAGTGTTGAGGAGTGCACTGCTCCTAGGTGTGTAGGTGGTTGCTGCACTGTTGTTGTTGGCTGGATTGTTGGAGGGTGCACTGCTTCTGTTGTTTGCTGCACTATTGTTGGCTGGCCTGTTGGTAGATGGTACCCTTTGTTGATTTGGCTCATTGATGGCCACTCCACTTACTCTACCACCATGACCACTGTTACTTGTCTACACATACATATACACTCAAGTTAACTTCAAAAGGTAGAGAACAAGTACAAACAATTGTGATTGATGAATAAACTGGTATTATACCTGTTTTGGCCTAGAACTCCTTCTGTTTGGACCACTAGCAGCAGCTGTAGGCAGTGAAGAATTGCCCCCAACCTCACCTTTGCAACTTCTTTTGTTGTGGCCTATCTTCCCACATGATTTGCATCTCTTTGCAATACCCAAACCCTTGCTATGCCCCTTGCTTGGTTCATTAGGTTCCCTTACTCTCTTCTTCTTGGGCCTACCAAGTGGCCTTCTCTTTATTGGAGGCTGCACAAGTGAGAGTCTAGTTGGGGTCCATATATTCTGACCATTGATTGGATCAATCACTGGCTCATGGCATGCCTTGTATGTGCTGACTCTGTAGCAATTATCAGTGTACTTCTCAGCTGCCTCTTTGTTGAAGAAATTGCATGGCAACATGGAATGCCAGAGATGTCTCATTTCCTACAACTACAGGTCCTCTTAAATAGGTCCATAATAAAGCTAACCAGCCCATTCTTAACCTCAAACCTTGTGTCAGAAGCCCAACAAGCCAACCATCTACTGCTACCCATCTTTTCTCTGTGCAATCTTTTACATACTTTAGGGCACAACTCAGACTCCACCTTCAAAATACTTAGTCTATTTTGTTGGGACCTGTTCATCAAATACAATTTGATGTCCTTAAGCTGCACACATAAACAACCCACATATTAGTCGATGGTATACCGTATATAACTCAAACATGAATACATGAACTACATAAACTACATGACGTTGTCATACCATACTGATAATGGGCTTCCCTTTGAATTTTAATATCCTGCTGTTGAAACTTTCACACATATTGTTCAAGACAGTATCAGTTAGACCATCACTCCTGAACATGTGTCTAGCCCATATTGTTGTGGTATGCCCTTTCAACCAAAAATATGCACCCTCATCAACATCCTTCATCTTATTCATTAATCTCTCATACTCCTGTGCATAAGTAGCTTTTGCTGCTCTCCAGAACAAATCCCTGATCAAGAGACTAGGATGTTGCTTCCTCAAGTTGTTGTATAAATGTCTACAACAGATTCTATGTTCATAATGAGGCCAGTTATCTGCAAATGCCTGCACTAACCCCTGCCAAGGTAAACAGCAAGCAGTTAGCAATATAAACATAAAATATTTGTTATATAAACTAAATGACTTTTGTTATTTTATTTGGGAATAGACAATATATTATAAAATATTATAATACCTTTTGCTGGTCTGTTATGAAAGCCCACCTCTTACTATCACCAATATCAGCTAGCAACAAGTTGATAAACCAAGTCCATAAGTCCTTGGTTTCAGCTTCCATCACTGCAACAGCTAGAGGAAAGTACTCCTCATTAGGATCCTTGGCTACTGCAACCATCAGCTGCCCCCCCCTCCCCCACCTTGTGTTTAAGATGGCAAGCATCCAATCCAATTAATGGCCTGCAGCCTGCTAAGAATCCATTTTTACACCTAGCCCAGCATATATATAACCTCTCAAAGTAGGGCACTCCAATATGTAAATCCATATCAGATGCCAAGTCTCCCTCATTAAAAGTGTGAGTCTTCATCAGAACTGTACTACCAGGACTGGATCTCTTCAGTTCTGCACAATAATCCCAAAGTTGATTGTATTGCTCTGTGAAAGTCCTATCTACAAACTCTTGAGCCATTTCTTTAGCCCTGCTAGCCTTCCCAGCATTGATATGCACCACATACTTCTCATGAACAACATCTTGAATATCCTTCAGTCTTATGTCAGATTGTCTCCTCACCTTTTTCATCAACTTCTTTGCAAGGAACTTAGCAGTACACCTTGGATTTTTGTAGCTCTTTGTACATGTATGCTCCAAGTTCAAGGTCTTAAGTTGATAAGTCATCTCCCTGGACATCTTTGCTAGGTAAGCTGTAAACTTACATGGAGGTTGACACTTGGGTCTAACCCTTAGCTTATCATTCTTCACAAACCTCACCCCTCATCCACCACACACTACATACTCAGTGATAGCATCCTTGAACTGTTTAGGAGAAATAAACAACATATCCTTCTCAAACCTAAGGTGTTCAGGATTAGAGACCGGCTTAAACACTGGAAACTTCTTCCTCCTAGTGACATTGTCCACCTGTCCATGATCACCTTCACCATGACACTCATTGCCACTATCATTAACCCCCACATCATCTGATGACTCAGTGAGACTTAAAAGCTCTTCACTGGTGTAATCTAAGTTCATTACACCAGCCCCCATCTGATCTGGCATTGGTGCATCAACCTCATTTTCCCAGCTGTCATCACTATCTACTCCAACAAACCTCAAGTTGGGGTTCATTTCTCTGGTCCCTTCCATATCAGTATCATCATTACTGTCAGAGGTGATAGCCCCATCCTCTTCTGGTTCATCAACAACTGGTTCCTTACCACATCTCCTGTATCCTATTATTTCAATATCAGAATCAGTTTGGACACCATCTCCATTGGTGGGAGCAGGATTTTCACCACCATCATAACCACCCTCAGACCCAACAACACCACCATCCCTATCACCCCTATCATCCCTGCCAAAATCATCATCCATGTCACCTTCATAGAAATACTGATGACCATCAAAATCATCATCACCACCAGAGGACCCACCCTCATCAAAATCATCAAAGTAGCCCTTACCATTGTAATAAGCATCATAAGTAGGTTCCCCCTCAGATGAACTAACATCCACAAAGTCATGCTCATCATGCTCATTTCCTACAACAACATCCAATGTTACTCCATTACCCCCATTAATGAGGATAGGATCATATACTGGATGCTCTACATATACATGAATTTGCCCATGACCCCTCACCAATTCAGTCATGAGCATTGCATCTTTATCATCCTTGATCAAGTGGAACACCCTATTCTCCTCATTATCCCCAGGCTTTATGTACCATAGCCTGCTCACAGCAGTATACCCAAAATCCCTACAAATTGCCTCAATCTCTACCTTAGACCACTCATCAGGATCACAATTATCTACTATCCCCACTTCACCCCCACATACTCCTCAAGATTTTCAGTGAACTGCCCCCCATAATGCACATGCAAAGTAAATAAATCGTCCATTCTACATGCATGGAAAAAAAGTACTGATTATTTTATTACAATAAAGACAAAACTAAACCAAACAGTCAAACATGCATTGACTACATACATTCTAAACAATAAGCTCCTACATGGAAGACAAAACAATGTCAAAAATATATATAGTTTACTGATAACAGGGAACACTCGTGGACCACATTGATCCCTAGAGGCCAAACAATAACAAACACCAACCAAACAGACAAATTAAAGCATAATGAATCACCAAAAGTGTGGTCCCTAATCGATGAGAGAGACAAAATTGCACATATAGATAGAACACGTTAAAAGTAGGAGAGAGAGACAAATTTACATACATAGATAGAATGTGTTAAAAGTAAGAGAGAGAGACATATAAAAAGAGATGGAGAGACAGATATATATTCACAAAGAAACAGATATACACAGATATATACACAAAGAAACAGATATACACACATATGAGAATCTCAGATGTCAGAATCGATGTGGTAAATCAAGTTTCAAATCGCGACATTCTCCTCCTCCTCCAGATCACATCGTTGTTCTAATTTGCACTGATTTGTCAGGGAAATTGTTTCACAGAAATGGGATTGAGTTCTCTTAGGGGACTGGGCTTGAGTTTTCTCAGGGAGCACGAGCTAATTTAGGGATTTTAGGTGAAATTTGGGAATTTAGGACTAAAGTGACGAAGTGGCTGAAGGAGGGTAGTTGAAACGTTGATAAGCTCAGTCACGTGATCGTCACGTGGGGGAAAAAAGGCGGGAATGTGGCGTGGCTTGGTCACGTGAGGGTCTCGTGGGGTTGAGTGGTACACACTGGCATTTTTTGCAATATTTTATTAGTTGGATTTGACAGCTGGCACTTTTGTTTGCCACATCAGCTTATTCTGTGACTCGGTTGACAGTAGGGACTATTTTAAATATGATTTTGAAAAATCAGGGACTGACATATGAGCAAAATCAATTTAGGGACCAAAACGAGAAATGGCCCAAAATGTAGGGATCAAAAGTGTATTTACACCAAAAAAAAAATACCTACCATACTCACATAGAAAGATGCATCTCTAACGTCATTGTCATTGTTGTCATTGCTTAATGGATCATTTGAACTGGTAAAATGAGAGACATAGACAAAGAAAGGAAGTTTAGCACAAAATTGAAGCGATAATAAAAGGAATCTTGAATGGAAAATTGTGAGATATAAAGGGTCCGTTTGGATTGAGCTTATTTTTGCTGAAACTGAAAACTGAAACTGAAAACACTGTAGTAAAATATTTTTTAAATGTGTAAATAGTGTCGTGGGACCCATTTTTAATGAGAAAGCTGCTGAAAAATGAAATTTGTGGGTCCATGAACAGTACACGGCTGCACTGTTCACGCACTGAAAGTCAACAAAACTGGCTTTAAAAAAAAAATAATAATAAAAAAAGGGCTGAAACGCAGACGCACTGTGTTTCAGCCCAATCCAAACGCTACCAAAGAGGAAATCAGTTTTATATATATGATGATTATAGATCATATATGATGGGAACTAAGCTAAATGTTCTATTCTTTCAAGATGATATGAGTCATTGTATTGGGATTGTAGGAGATGAGTAAATGATATTATTGATTTCACAACCCTTATTTGCTCTTCCTAGTTCCTAGACAAATCAATAATTCTTGGATGGATATTTATGGTGTGGTCTCCACATTTGACTCCAAAATTAAGAAGAAATTAGAGACAAATGACACAAAATTGGACTTTAATTGAAAAATATAATTGGATTAACTCAGCTTTGGCTTTAATATATATACTAGCTTATAACCCATGTGTACGCTCGAAAATATGAAATAGCGTTGATTAAAAAAAAAAAAAATTAGTATCTCAAGTTTTATTAATGAATACAAATTATTTGTACCAATTTTTGTGTTCTACATTCAATATCTAGAACAAAAAAAAAAAATCACATGAAGCACAATGTTCCTTCAATCTGACAATCATGCAAGTCACAAATCCTTCAAAAGATTTTAACTTTTAGCTCTTAATGAACAAAAAAAAAAAAAAAAAAAAAAAAACTCAAGAGTTCAAATGTCAAAGCTTCCAAAAAGCCAAAAAAGTAAAAACTAAAAATCATAAATTATTGAAACAAATAATTACAAAATAAAGAAACATTAGAGAAAAAGACAGGTGCCCTCAATAGAATAATACATAACATAGATGTTGAACATCTTTCAAATATTTTTAGATATTGTAGAGTGACATGATCCATAGGAGAGAAGCTTATGGTTGCACTATACTCAAGAAATATATTGGCAACAGTGGTATGGTGTGCTAATGAAAATTCACTTATGCCTTTTTCTACACAAGAGGATAAAAAATCAACATCTACTGTTAGATTGGTAAGATGGGCAACAATGTCTACCAAAATGGTTAAAATAAGACTTGAGCATAATTTATTCAATGAGGTTGCCATAGAACTCCATAAATTTTGAACATACTTCACTATCAAAACCAAGTAGTTAGCTATCATACCATCACTCAATTTTTCTAATAATTTAAACCCCATCACATAAGGCAAAACCATGCTCTTAGCTAAATGAAAATGAAAATGGTCTAAAAAAGTATTTGATTTGAAGAAGGGCATATAGACAAAACTTAAAGAGCATATTTGCAAATACATGTGTTTGTGTTTATGAAGTATTTCAATATAGGCAACAAAAGAGAAAAAAATCTAAAAATTTGTTTGGAGCATTAATTTGTAAAAAGTTGAAGATTTAAGACTATAAGTAACAAGTTGTAACACCCAATTTTAAAAGATTAGATGGATCGGTGAGACTATTATAAAATTAGCATGAAATCTAGAAAACCAAAACCAAAACCAAAATGTCAATATAAACTCAAAAAAACAAAGCCTTTATTAGAGAGAGAGAGAGAGAGAGAGAGAGAGAGAGAGATATTTAAACCCCATTGGCTCTTATTCTGAGATTCAAATTTGAATAGTAAAAGCGATCAATAAAATAAAAAAGGAAAACAAAGCAACCTCATATTAAAGTTTTCATTGAAGCTTTTCTATGCCTCTCCTTTTGTCTCTCTTTAGTCTTTACTGCATGAACTTTCTTTCTCTACAATTTCTACCTGCAAGCCTCTCCTTTTATCTTTCTTTACTTCATGTACTTTCTTTGTATTCATTTCTCTCTCTCTCTCTCTCTCTCTCTCTCTCTCTCTGATGTTGTGTGACCATTCCTACTTTGTACACCGTAATTGACATTAGCCTTTCACATTTTAGCTTCTACTTGATTGCTTGATTAGTAGATCATACCTAGATGAGTGAGAATTATTATTAAGGCCCCCTAGATTTTGGTGTTAAGTGTAGGGATTCTCATTTCAAGAATAATTGAGTAATAAATATTCTATTAAGATTGAAATTGTGTTATTCTTGTAGTGCACCAAAAGTAAGATTAAACACATGGCACAAAATTAGCCCATAATTGAAATCCAATTTAAAATTTAATTGAATTTTCTCTTAACTTTGACTTTAAATATATACTAGCTTATAATTTCATGAATTTGCATGAGATACATTTACAAATAAGCATAACTAAATGCATATTAAAATTTTACCAAGTTTATATATAATATTTGTATATTTGAGAATATAAAATAGATACTAATAAAACAAATATAAGTTTATTTGAAACGAATAAAAAAATTATTTAAACTTTTATTCATGAAAATTTCAATTTTAGTTTGTCCAACCACTATTTGTTTGATAATAATAATAATAATAATCAATGGTGATGATTTTTTTAAGGTTTATTAATTTTTATTATACGGTTTCCTCACCCTTTTTTTTTAGGAAGGTTTCCTCAATTAATAGCTCATTTAGAACAAAAAACTAAGAAAATTAAATTGTACTCCTCGATTTTTGTGTGTAATAAATAATTGCACAAAAATTTAAAAAATTGAATAAGATACATAACATAAAATTTGACTTTAATTTGATTTTCTCTTAATTTTGGCTTTAAATATATACTAGCTTGTAACCTATGCATACACATTAATGCATATAAAAATAAACACATTTTTTTCATGAAAATATACATAATTAATTAAATTATTAGAAAAAATAAATGTAATTTAATGTGATGATGTTTGAAATCAGCAGGCCGTATATTCCGAACTTAATGGTGGATCAACAACCTGAAAAAGAAGGAAAGATTATCGAAGGTGACCAGGGTGAAATCAGTCAAGGATCCTTCAACAGTTAAGTCAATATTTCTCTCAATGGCTCAAGTATGAGGAGTGGATGAATAGTTGTTCATACCTTAGCATGATGAGGTTTGGTCCCTTTTATAGAGAGTTTGGAGTGGGTTTACTTGTTAGGTGCCACTACCATCGTAGGAGATGTGTGGACTTAGTTTGGAGAGTGGAGCGAATTTTGGAAATTCACCTCACGTCTTGGAATAGGGGATCGTGGTGCAACTGTTCTTGATTTGCAGAGAACAACTTAGAATTTACTAAGTATTCATTAGTTGTCTATGATCTTTTGTCCGCAAACGACCAATCCTTTATTATAGATAACCTCTCTCATTTCTGGTGTTACATCTTTTTGCCTTCCCTTCTGGTTGACCATATTGGACGTGGATCTCTTGCCTAAGTGTAATACTACTTATGACCATTTTAATTTTAATTTTTAATAAGATTAAACATGTGATGATTTTTGTTGAGTAGATATATGATTGGTTTTTTATTTTTTAATAGTTAATTAATATTAGACTCTTAATATTTTGCATTCATTAATTTATTTGACACAAAGATTAAAAAACTTAAATCGATACATGACATAAATTTAAGTCCACAAAATATTATATATATATTGGATTAACACTTAAAAAGAATGTGAAGAGTTAATCCCACTCCTTATTAGTAAATGATGAATTTGAGTCATTATCTAATTAAATAATTAAATTCATCATTTTTTTTTAATTTTTTATGGGATTCTTTTAAGTAAGCTATTGATCCTTAAATTTAAGTCCATGAGATGAATGGAAAATATAAATTTTTTTTTTTTTTGGGAAGAAAAATATAAAAGTTTGGAGAATTTGAAAAAAAAAATTGTCTCCCATCTATATATAAATGGCATGAATGGTATAGCGCTACGGTGCTTGTGCTACAGTAATTTGTGTTAATAATAATAAATTATTAACACAACAAATTGCCACAATATTTTCACAATTATTGAGGTGTTAATTTTTTTGTTTCAAAATAAAACAATAAAATATCATACTGGCACCAACATTTTCATAATAAATCATAGGTGGCAAGTTGTTATCGGTTTTAATTTGAATTTACAACTTAAATTACCTTTTTAACCCACCTATAACAACTAATAACAATCTATCACTTAGAATTTGTTGTGAAAGTATTATAAAAATGTTGTGAATATAGCATTTCTAAAAAATAAAGGTATTGTGAAAAAAAAGTATTACATCCACAACATTTTTCACAACATTTTCATAGCAAATTTTACGTGGTAAATTCTTATTTTAATTTAAACTTACCAATGATGAAATTACTTTTATTGCCCACCAACCCGTAACAATATACTACTTATAATTTGTAATAAAAATGTCGTGAAATTCCCACTGTTACACTTGCCTTCTTCTTCTTCTTCTTATTTTGCTTTTTTTTTCGTTGGTAATATCTTTCGTTTAACTTGCTTATATAATAATAAAAAAATATTAACACAATAAATTGTCACAATATTTTCACAATTATTAAGGTGTTAATTCCTTATATGTTAAAATAAAATAATAAATATCATACTGATACCAATTGTAACTAAACATAAAGGTATTGTAAAAAAAAAGTGCTACATCCACAACATTTTTTATAACATTTTCATAACAAATCTTAGGTAGTAAATTATTATTCTAATAGAAACTTACCAATGAAATTATTATTTTACCCAACAATAACAACCCATAACAACCTATTATTTATGATTTAAAATGAAAAGGTTGTGGACATAAAATTTCTCTTGTGAAAATGTTAAGGCATCTTGTTTTTGTCACAATATAATAAATCAAAGTAAAATATAATGAAGTTATAAAGGTATTATGAAAATGTTGTGCTATTCTTTATGTTTCTAGAATCTTTTTTTATTAGTCAATTTTTGATGATCCAAAATTCACTATTTCAAGTACATTTTTCTTAGGTTGAATTTTTGTATTTTGCTTTGTGTTTTTTCTTCTTCATGCACAATCTATATATCTATATATACAATAATAGGTGAAGTTGAGAGAAACTCAAATTAAAATTTTAAATTAGAGTTTCAATTTTGCACCATATGTCCTAAATTATTTATTCTTAAAAAGTTTTATTTCTTAATTTTAGAATAAAATGTGGGACCACATCATAAATATTTATCCAAGTGAGTTATTAAGTACAAAAACCAAAGAGTGTTGAATAAATAAATCGTTAAAAAAAAAGCTGCTTCACAATAATTTTTTTTTTTTTTTAAATGGACAATTTACATTTTATACCTAATAATATCCTTACAAAATTTTTTAAAGTGACTATCAATAGTATTTAAATTTTATATATATAGAAATTATATTATGCATCTTATTGTAGATTTTTAAGTGTATTCATGCATATACATGGGGTTACAAGCTAGTTTTAAGTAAAAAAAAGCACATAGTTTTACACACACACCAAAAAAAAAAAAAAAAAAAAAAAAAAAATTTAGGATTAAAACACTTTTCATCTTTTATGTTTGAGGTAGGTCACAATTCTTCCTTAAACTTTAAAATCAAGCAATTTCTCTCTTAATATTTTGGAAAATAGCAAATATTTCATATTTCTATTCTCTTTGTAAGGACTTGTTTTTGGACCCTAGACCTAAAGTATGATTGGATTCAAGCCCAAAACAATGAATTTGTAGAGAGTGAGTTGAAAAACTAGGCTCTAATAAATGAGATAATAGTTAGAATGGATTTTAATAGATAATCAAACAGAAATGAATTGGAGTTATCTAAGTAAATTTGTCCTCGGCACAATCCGAGGAGGTCTGTTCTAGTATATATTGATTGAAAATGGTTACAGATATGATTCAAGCTATAACAGTGCTTTCTCTTACAAATTTCTGATGCCTCTCTCTTAGGGTCTCCATTCCATTTTATACTATCTTCCCTTAGCATCCCCACCCTCCACGTGCAGATCAGATCTTTGGGGTTTCTTCTTGTCCCGTCGGTACATTCCTAAAGTCTTTGGGTAGTACCTGGAAGGCTGAGAATTACTGTTCAGGGATCATTTCATCATTAATGCGGTCAGAGAGTTAGCTGTGGTATATTTAATGCGGTGATAGCAGCTTTTCCCAAGATATTTGTAGCTTTCCTTTGTCGTGTCTCTTCTTGATGTTTACCCTTATCCATGGAACGGTTTGGAATGTTGCTTTTGACAGTAATACGCTTCCCCTTACCTTGGCTTTACTCTTTCGAGATGACACTCCTCCTCGAACCTTTGCCAGGTGATCTTGATTGGATTTTACCCCTCTACCTACTTCCACTGACCCTCATGCAAGCAATTATTCGTCCTCGGACTAGTTACGTCCTCAAATTGGGCCCCTGGCCCAATACATGGGTAGAGATGTACTCTTGGGCATTTCTCTTCCACACTCTCAATTAAACCCTAATGAAAACTTATGATTCTTAAAATATTTCATTGTGTAGTGACTAAAATACTCCTACTAAATTCTAACATCCCAAAATTTTTTTTCATGTATTTTTTGTTTTAGATGGTAGTAATGCTTAGAAAGTTGGAACGGTAATATAAGGTGTTTTATTTGTTACCAAAAAATTGATTTTCTAGATTTAAATTTTTGAAACTTATAATATATCTAATGGAAAATTCAATGACACATGCCTTTTGTTTTTTTTTTTTTTTCCTTTCCTAAAATGAGTATTCATTAAAAACTAATTAAGCTAAAGATTGCATCTAGACTCATGTAAAATGATAAAAATGAAATTATTAATGACAAAATTTTCATTTTGTATGGTTGAAAGTATTTGATGAAGAGTTTCAATTGTAACATATGACATCATTCATTTTAAAAATTTAAATATTGTGACAAGGTTTTAGTAAAACTCAATTGCTTATTTTTGGAAGATAATGATATCTGTTTTCATTCTTAGAAGTTTTTAATGAGTAGATATTGCCTTTAGAAAATAAGTATCAAAATTCTGATACGAATAAGATTAATTTTGTATAATATATATATATATATTTTTTTTTATATATATAGTTTCATACTTCTTCAAATAAAAATTATATCTTAATTTTTTCACTCAAAAGGTAGCACATGCCTTGTACTTGCCACCCACCGTAGTATATTAAATGACTAAATGCATTAAAATGGGCCGTGCATTAAGTCCAGTTCTAAAGACATAAATGACAATGCTGGCTCTAGATTTCTGAATGGGCCAAAAATATTGATCCAGATCGACCGTTTTAAATTCTTAAAGCATGTATAATATTTATATAAAGCTATAATTTTTTTTACAAATGGCTATACAGTGAATATTTAATAATAAATTAAAAAGTAATATTAATGAAAAAGGAATGAGAACTAGTCAGAATATACCATATTATCAGTTTGTTAAAAAAAAAAATTTCTAGAAATGTGAAAAATGTTTTAGAAAAGTGCGAGTACGTATTATTACTATTTTTCAAGTAAAATATTAGAGATACAAATTTTTTTACAATTTTTTTATATATTGTTAATGTGGTCAATGATTATTAGTAAATGAAAAAATAATGTAAATGGTGGGTCCAATTAAGAACCAATAATAAGTTGACTACAATATTAGTTTGTAAAATAGTTTGTAACCAGAATATTACTCATTTTCCAAAACAAATTCAATGAACTAGGCACAGATATTCTCCTAAATTTTAGAAACAAAATAAAAATGTGAATATATTTTGATAAACCAAAAAAAAAAATGCTATATCTAGTTATTCACAATATTTTCACAACAAATCTTAAATGATAGGTTGTTATTTTTTTTTTTTGAGAGAGTTTCAACTTATGACGTCGGCTTTTAATGATAGCTCTGAATGGTATGTTATTATTGGTTGTTATAAGTGAGCAAAAAAGTAATTTAAGTTGTAAATTTAAATTAGAACTAATAATAACTTCCCTCGTATGATTTGTTTTGCAAATATTACGTAATTGGTGTGTATTGTATTACTTCTTAAAAAAGAAGAAGAAAAAAAAAATTATTTCTAAATCTTTTATGGTTACACTTTACCCGTTACCAGTAGCAATTTACTACTCTTAAAAAAAAAAAAAAAAAATTAGATCCTCTGCCACAAGCAAAAACTTGAGCCACTTCTTCCCACTTCAAGTCGTATTCTATTCTCAAGTCTCAACTATTCTTTACTGGGTTTGCTTCATTCAACTTCAACCTCATTTCTTTCTTTCTCTCTCTCTCTAAAATTTCTCCTACCCTTACCTATCTTTCTCTCTCTAAGAATTGAAACTTCCTACTTTCTCTTCTTCAAATGTCGGTCTCCTCAGCAGCCCTGCTCTTATGCTAGGGCTGCACTCTTCAAATCCTTCCAACTTCAAACCCTAAAAAAATGGTCTTCAAAGGTCGCTTCTTCTCTTCTTCCAAGAAATCCGATTCTTCAAGTCCCGACGGATCCAACTCCAACTCTCCTCGATCCTTCGCTTCCAACTCCCCTGTCCGATCCGACAAGAAAAAGTCCAAATCCAAGGATGATCCTCACTCCTCCTCCTCCGCCACTACTACTACCGCCGCCGCCGCCGCCTGTCGGCCAGCACAAGTCAAAGAAGGAACTAAGAAGAAAGACAGCTCTAAAGGCAAAGAAACTCTGACCTCTTCGTCCAAGTCGAAGCACAACTCCACGCTGGGCTCCAAGACCAAAACGGAGGCGGTGGAGGCCGCGTCTGTGTCGCCGATACTGGCGTCGTCGCTTGGATTGAATAGGATAAAGACGCGATCAGGGCCGTTGCCGCAGGAGAGCTTCTTCGGGTTTAGAGGCGGCGACAAGGGGTCAGCGCTCGGCGCAAGTAATTTATCGAGGAGTGATGGGAAGAAGAAGAAGGAGGCGGCCGGGGCAGCAGGTCCGACTCCAACGAAGAGTAAGGCGGCGGGTTTACTAGAGAATTGGGTTGATAATGGGAGCAATTCGGATAGTATGTCCACTGGGAGCGCGCAGTCTAGAGACCAGAGTCCCAATGTGTTGGCGCGTTCTAGATTACACAATGGGGAGTCTACTTCCGAAGCAGGTATGCATTTCTTTTTGTTTTACATGTTCACTTGTTTGGATTCTTGTAATATTGTTAATGCCTTGTATGCATAAATGTATTAAGTGATTGTTGGATTTTTCGTTTGTATCATCAATTTGACTGCCACGGTTTTTGTTGTTTGTTTGTATGATTAAATGGGCACATTTGGATTAGAAGAAGGTTTGTGTAGATTTTATTTCTAATTGAGATTTAGTATTTTACTTGGGAGCACCGAGATGGATGCAGGATATGCATATGATATATGTGCACATGGCAATATGCCAAATTTTGAAAATTTAGGTTATGATTGGGCAGGGGCACATTAATTAAAACTTATAAAAATGGAGACATTGATTAATTGATATTAAAAGATAAACAAAAAATGCTAAAACTTGCCAATTATGTCTCAACAATAAAATAAATAACAAGCTATAAATTTTATAGGGAGAAAGTGAGTGAGAGAGAGGGAGAGAAAATTAAATTAGTCAAAGAAGTATCTTGTGGGGGTCACACAATTGGTTGGGAACAACGTCTTATGAACTAGAGGTCACTAGTTTGAATTTCCCATTTTCCCTCCATTTGGGGCAAAACTTATATATAAAAAGAAATTCTTGTCCAATGCGGATACGGCTACAAGTTTAAAGTATTCGTGCTTTTGTAAGCATTTTAGTTGAGATGCAAGTTGAATGATAAATCTGTGTACCCGATGAATTTTGAACTCATGATCTCATTTTTCACATTATTCTTATACTGGTGTTATATGTGCAAGAATATTGGGGAATCAGCTGCTGACTTTTGCTCATGCACAGTGGTGAGAAATATGTGGTCGTTTTTATTTTCTTTGTTTGGAATATTTTGGGTTCTGCCAAAGTGTCACAGTTATAAAGCTGTTGACGTTGGAGGTTTCAATGTCATTGTAGATTTAAGCCAAGATTGTTGTCCCGTAATGCATTGTGTGGGTGATTTGGCAAGAGCGTAGTAGTAGAACTTTTGATAGTATAGTGTCCAATTCATGTTATCAAGCAATCCTTACTACAATATTTTTTTGAGTGGTGGTTGTCTTAGGCAACATCCTTTCATGTTCATTTATTGAGTTCATCAATAGTTTGCTCTTGATTGTGTGATTTCCTTTGTGGGAAAATCTTATATTGTGCTTTCTTTATTGTTTTAATGAAATTATTTTTAACTATAAAAAAGGGTTTAAAATAATTTAAAAACTTGGGTACCTTGACAGAAGAAGTGAAAATGCTATAAATCCCAAATAGTGAAATACTATAATCCACATCCTTTCAATCCAATATTGTTTTTACACATCAAGGTGTTGGTTTTATTGTTCTGCTACCTCTGATTTACAAGTATCATTTGTCTTAGGCAACATCCTTTCATGTTCATTTAAAACTTCATTAGCTTGCTTCTTTTTTGTAATTAGCTTTCTGTTTTTTTCTTTCCTCTTTTTGTACTTTTTTACTACTTTGTGCTTTTGATGCATATTGTAGTCTCTTTATTGAACTTTTTCTTACCTATAAAATAAAAAAAAAAACAAGAGGAAAGGGAAGAAAATATGAAGCTCTTGACATGTAACGATGACATTGTAATAGAAGGTGACTATGAGCAAGGCTAACTAGTTCCCTAAGAAAAGGGTTGATTTTTTACTAATACTTGTGCACTGGAAACGATTTTAAAAGTCGATAATTTCATTAAAAGGAATGTGATACTTGCAAATCAGAGGTAGCAGAACCATCAAACCAACACCTTGATGTGTAAACACAATATTGGATTGTGTTTGCTGGGCATCCGGCTAGTGCTTGGTCGATAGGAAAATTTGGAAGAAAATAGTATTGAACTTGAAGGAAATTTAGGTGCCGCACCTGAACCTGATTTAAATGATTTGGGGTCTTGATCAATGATGGTTTCAGTAGAACATCTGTCGAGAACGACTACAAAAAGCCTATTCAAGGTTCCTTTTTGGCGGATAATTCTTTGAGCTTTGCTTCCATTGAATTTACCTTCTCTCATAATTGGTCCAAAGTCTTCTTTGTTTTGTAATCTTGTGAAAAAACCTTAAATTGGGACTCAAATTTCGACGTTAGTCACCATTGTTTTAGATGAGAAATTTTTTCCAGTGGTTAGTTAAAGAATATTTTAGCAAAAAACTTGTGGTAGGATTTTGGCTCTGATACCAAATTGACACAGAACAAATTAGAGAACTTGTCTATGTGTGCTTGTGGTGGGTTAAGGTTTAGGAAGATTTGTAGATTTTAGGTTTAGAACCCTTAGAGAAGAAGGGTTAGGGTTCAAAGTAGAAAAGATTTGATTCGTAGTTGGAAAGAGAAGAAAAGAACAGGAAGTTAGTGCATTTTAATAAAGCCTTGTTAGGGAAATGGTTATGGAGGTTTGGTCGAGAAGGAACTCATCTTTGGAGGAGGGTTATTGCCACTAAATATGGAGAGGGTCAGGGGGGGTGGACTACTAAAATATGTAGAAGGGTACACGGATGTTGTCTGTGGCGTGGTATTCATGATGGTTGGGAGAGTTTCTCCAACCATGTGGCCTTAGTGGTGGGTGATGGCACTCGTATTCTTTTCTGGCATGATAAGTGGGTTGAAGATAACTCACTAAAGAGGCTCTATCCTCAATTGTATGTGTGTTGTAATGACAAGGAAACTTGCATCTCGGATGTTTTATGCTACCAGGAGGGTGGTAATGTTAGAATTTGGAATTTGAGATTTCATAGGGATTTTCATGAAAGGGAATTAGAGGCTGCCTACTCTTTCCTTGAGTTCATTCAACCTCGGATCCCAAGGGGTGGTGGGATTGACACTTCTCATTGGTGTCTCAAAGGGAATGGCAAGTTTGATAGACCGTCCTATTATAATATCATAGGGGTGTAGCTGCCTCCATTTTCCCGTGGAAAGGTGTTTGGAAAGCTAAGATCCCTAAGAGGGTGGCATTTTTTGTGTGGACAGCGGTACATGGGCAGATCCTTACATTGGATAATCTTTTTTTTTGATAGGTAATCGGAAATATATTATTAATGAGAAGAAAGAAAAGAAAAGTACAAGTTGTTCATGATGATGAACAACAAGAAAAAAAGAACAAACAGCACAGCAAAACAAGAAATCAGGAGACTAAGTGCCCGTTTGTTTCAGCTTTTATGGGCTGAAACGCGCGTTTGTCTAAAAGCTGGATGGAAATATGCGTTTGGTGAAGCAGAAACGCAACTTTTATATAAAAGTTGCGTTTTGGACGAAGGCATAAACGCGCAAGACAGTTATGGACCTCTGGAGGTCTATAAACAAAAAGTCGAATGCGCATTTGAATGGTATCCGTTGGTCTCTGCAGAAAAATACCAAATTACCCTTGATAAATGGCTTCAGTTCTCATGCGGTCCTCATTCCTCTCATCTCATCTCTCTGCTCTGCCTACTCAATAACAAATTTCCAAATCCAAACACAAAAAAATCTATAACAAATTCCCAAATCAGCTAAGGAAAAAAAATAAAAAAAATCAATCCCTTGCATGGGTGTTACAGACGATGTGCTAAGAGAAAAGGGGGAAAAAAAAAAGAAAAAAAGAAAAGAGGAAGAATGACTGAAGGAGAGCTCTGTGAGTCTGTGGAATGTTCTGGGAAAAACAAAGAGCAGAAAAGAGTAAAGGAAAAAAAGAAAGAAGGAAAAAGAAAAGAAAAGAGTAAGGGTATATTTTTAGTAAAGGGAGAAGGGAAGTGCTAGAGAAAAAAAAAAAAAAAAAAGAAGAAGAAGAGAGGAAGAAGGAGAGCTGGAACGTTCTGAGTTTGGAGGAAGTGGTAGATTGCAAAAGAGGAAAGAAGTAAAAAAAGAAAAGTGGAAGGGTATATGTGTGGAGGAGAAAAAACAAAGGGAAAAAAAAGGAAAAAAAGAAGAAAAAGAAATGCAGTACGTGTGTGGAGGATAAAAAAAGAGGGAAAAAAAAGGAAAAAAAAAGAAAAAGAAATGGAATCACAATATTTTCACAATAAATTTTAAGTGGTATGCTATTATTAGCTAATATTAGTGTGAAAAAAATCATTTTTTTAGAAAGAAAAAAATAATTTTAATAGCACGTTCAAATTAAAATTAGTATCAATTTTTATCACAATATTTTCACAATAAATCTTAAGTGGTAGGTTATTATTAGCTAATATTGGTGAGAAAAAAATAATTTTAATAGCATGTTAAAATTAAAATCAGTATCAATTTTTATCACAATATTTTCACAATACTTTCACAATAAATCTTAAGTGGTAGGTTATTATTAGCTAATATTGGTGAGAAAAAAATAATTTTTTTAGAAAGAGGAAAAAATAATTTTAATAGCACGTTAAAATTAAAATCAGTATCAATTTTTATCACAATATTTTCACAATAAATAAATTTAAGTGATAGGTTATTATTAGTAATATTGGTGAGAAAAAAATAATTTTTTTAGAAAGAGAAAAATTGATTTAAGTATGATGAAGTAGTTGATTTAAGTATGAACCAAACTCACATAAAAAAAAAAAAAAAGTATGAAATAAACTCCCTTATATATACATTGTCCTTTTTGGTAATTTATACCTCAAACTGCCACTTTTATAAGTGCTAGCCAAACACTCAGCTTTTTCAAAAAGCACTTTTTAACAGTTTTTACCAAACACTCAGCTTTTTAAAAATGCACGTTTTCATTATGTACTTTTTGAAAACTCCACTTTTTTATTATGCACTTTTACAAAAAGCTGAACCAAACTCATCCTAAGCTAAGGGAAGACATAAACTCAGAAAGAGAAGAACAATCAGTAAAACCCCAACAATGAGACCACTCCAAAAGACTACGTTGACATAAAATGTTTAACTCATCCAACGTCTTCTCATTATCCTCAAAGGAACGACGATTTCGTTCCAACCACACAATCCACATTAAGCACCTTGGAACCAAATTCCAAATGTCTGAATTATGTTTCCCAAGCCACTGATGTCAACAAGATAACAAACTTGCCACTGATCCTGGCATAACCCAATGAATACCAAAGGCCTGAAGCATAAAAGTCCAAAGGGAATGAGTAATTGGGCAATGAAGAAGAAGATGGTCTACTGGCTCCCCATCACAACAACACATACAACACCAAGTAGCCAATGGGCGACCTCTAAGCATTAGATTGTCCAAAGTGAGGATTCGACCATGAGCAGCTGTCTACAAAAAGAATGCCACTCGCCTTGGAATCTTTGGTTTCCAAACACCCTTCTAAGGAAACAAAGAATTCGAAGCACCCTGAATCGCATGGTAATAAGACCGGGTGTCAAAATTACCATCACCCTTTAACCGCCAACAAAGAGTATCACTCCTATCACCCCGAGGAATACAAGTTTGGATAAGCTGGAGTAGGGAATAAGAAGCGGCTAGCTCCCAATCTTCAAAAGCTCTATAGAACCTTAAGTCCCATACTCTAATAGTACCCCCTTCTGGCATCCACAAAACCTCAAAGATACAAGCATCCTTGACCGCTGAGCACACATAGAGATCAAGATAGAGATCTTTATGAGGATGAGGCTGATGTGCGCTCTCAGTTAGTCCTCTTTTACCAGGGGTTGTATAAGGAAACTAAGGTTTGGCGTCCTACTATGGATGGGTTAGACTTTGCTTGCATTGAAGAGGAAGAGAGGTTGTCCTTGGAGAAAGGAGTTCTCGAAGGAGGAAGTCATCCAGGTATTAAGGGAGATGGAGGGTGATAAAGCCCCTGGTCCTGATGGTTTCATCATGGCTTTTTTCCACAAATGTTGGAGTGTTGTGGAAAAGGATGTTATGGATTTCTTTGACTATTTTCATCGGCACTCTATGTTTGAACGGTATTTGAATGCTTCGTTTCTCACTCTAATTCGCAAGAAGTGTAATGCTGTTTCCATTAAGGACTTTTGCCTCATCAGTTTGGTGGGTAGTGTGTACAAGCTGCTATCCAAGGTGTTGGCTAATAGGTTGAGGGCGGCTTTGGATAATCTTATCTCAAAGTCTCAAAATTCGTTTGTTGGCGGAAGACAGATTCTGGATTCAGTGCTTATTGCAAATGAATGTCTGGATAGTAGGTTGAAGAGCAGATTACTGGGTGTGGTTTGCAAGCTTGACATTGAAAAAGCTTATGACCATGTGAACTGGGAGGCCTTGTTTTATTTGTTGGGCCGGATGGGTTTTGGGGTGAAATGGAGGGGGTGGATTAAGGCTTGTGTTACTTCTGTTCGTTTTTCTGTCCTGGTAAATGGTTTCCCTGAAGGTTTTTTTGATAGTTCCCGTGGATTGAGATAAGGGGATCCATTATCCCTGCTTCTGTTTCTTTTGATAATGGAGGTTTTGAGTAGACTTTTGAAGAAGTAAGAGGAATGTAATCTTATTCGGGGCTTTCAGGTGGGCTTTGTGAACTCTGTTGGGGTGCGTATCTCTCATCTGCTATTTGCTGATGACACTATCTTATTTTGTGATGCCTCTAGGGAACAACTACTGTCCATAAGGTTGGTGTTGTCTTGTTTTCAGGTTTTTACGGGTTTGAAGGTCAATGTTGGGAAAAGTGAGATTGTCCCAGTTGGGGAGGTGAATAATCTAGACGCACTGGCTAATATTCTTCAATGTAGAGTGGGCAGTTTGCCTATGAAATATTTGGGGATGCCGTAGGGGACTTCTTTTAAGACAGCTTCGATTTGGAATCCTATTTTGGAGAAAATGGAGAAGAAGCTATCTGGGTGGAAGCGTCTCTATTTATCTAAGGGTGGTAGGCTCATATTACTTAAGAGTACTCTATCAAGCCTCCCAACATACTTTTTATTTCTTTTTACTATTCCTAAATCTGTGGCTGCTAGATTGGAAAGCATTCAGAGGAACTTTCTTTAGGGGTCTTCTGAGGGGAGTTTCAAATATCCTTTGGTGGCTTGGGAAAAGGTGTGTTTACCCGTCGAGATGGGTGGTTTGGGGATTAGAAGTGTGGTGTCATTTAATCAAGCTTTATTAGGGAAATGGTTGAGGAGATATGGGCATGAAGATACCCATCTTTGGCGGCGAGTTATCTCCACAAAATATGGTGAGGGTAAAGGGGGGTGGTGTTCCAAAGTGTGCAAGAGGACTCATGGGTGTGGCCTATGGAGAAGCATTAATGAAGGGTGGGAGAGCTTCTCTAAGCATTATGCTTAGGGGGCGCATTTTAGTGAATCGGTGTTGTATGTGTCATCGGAATGAGGAAATTGTGGATCATCTTCTCCTCCACTGTCTTATAGCTCACTCTTTGTGGGTTTATATGCTTCAGATCTTTGGGACTCAATGGGTCATGCCAGGCTTTGTGGAAAGCTTGGTGTATTGTTGGAGCTTTCGGCTGGGAAAATTTAATTCAAACATTTGGAATATGGTTCCTGACTGTTTGATGTGGATTGTTTGGACGGAAAGAAATCAGCGCTCTTTTGAGGATATCGAGAAATCCTTGGTTCAATTACAAGCTCTATGCCTAAAGACTTTATTTGATTGGTCTAGGTGTTGGGGCTTCTCGGATTGTTCCACTATCTTGGAGTTTATTTCTTCTCTTAGTATTGCACTTTAAGTTTTTTCTTGTTGTTTGTTGCTGTTTGTTTGTTTGTTGCATTTCCTTGTGTTCACCATCATGAACACCTTGTATTTGCTTTCTTCTGTTTATCAGTTTGATTAATAATACTCTTATTACTTATCAAAAAAAAGAAAAAAAGAAATTGAAATAGGACTTTTTCATACTCGTGAATAGTGCATGAACAGTTCCATGAACAATACCGTAGAGGAAGAAAAGAAGAAAGAAAGAAGAGAATGGGAGGAAAAAGAAACCTAATTACCAACGTGCCTTAATACTTAAAATGAATAATTTTATTAATCAATTCTAACTTGTTTGAGCACAATAACACTTTTATACACTTGTAACTTCTCCTAGTAGATCTAGGTTTTCTACTTTGACTAGTAAACCAAAACCTACACATTTTTTTTTTTGATAAGTAATTAACTTCATTGAAAAAAGATAGAATACAAAATCCAAGCACGCAGGTGGTGTGCAAAAGAAACAGGGAATCCCCCCCCACCCCTCTTCTAAAAAAAAAAAAAAAAAAAAAAGGGACTCATGAAAGTACATCTATCAATCAAATCAAACAAAGAAAAAAAAAAAAAGAAGTGAAAACATCCGTTGCATTTGTCCATTCTAATAAGTTCTAGAGAAAATAGAAGTTGTGGTCCTGGATCAATCTTTCATTCCCTTCAAAGGTCTGAGCATTTTTCTCCTGCCAAATATCCTACATAAGGCAGTGAGGGATCATGTTCCAAATCGCCCCATTTCTGTTTTCTAAACTTGCCAAGCCAGCTAGCTAGAAGCTCCACATCATCACATATCTTGGCTTAACCCAATAAACCCCAAATAGTGAAAATTCTATAATCCACATCTATGTAGTAACCGAGCAATGTACGAGTAAATGAGTACTAGATTCCCCAACACCAATCGAGGACTACATTCAGTTGTCTTTGTAGATTGTCAATAGTTAAGATTTGTCCCCATACCTCTATCCACAGGAAGAAACTAACCTTTGTTGGCACATTTAGTTTCCACATTCTTCCATGAAAAGGACGTATGAGAACTGGAGTGTAAAGCCTTATAATAGGAATGAACATAAAAAATCTCCTAAGAGGAAGGTTTCGAGCAAAGCTTGTCCATTCCATCTCCTCTCCACACTCTAGAATAAATAAGATCCATAAAGGCAGCGATCGACTCTAACTCCCAATCTTGAACTGATCGAATAAAATTGACATTCCAATGATAACTAGCTCCTGAGAGAGATATGAGATCAGGCACTGAAGAATCCCTGTTACATGCAACGCAAAACAACTTTGGAAATATATCTTTCAGAGGAGGTTCCCTGCTCCAAGAATCATGCCAAAATTTAATAGACAAAACATTGCCCACTTTAAAGCTAACAAAACGATGTAAAGTATCCCACCCATTCTTAATACTCTGCCAAAGGCAGACCCTATAAGGCCCCTGTACAACATTAGAAACCATACTTCAGATCCACAACCCTTCTCCATAAGTATTGCTCTCCATAGCATTCTGCCAAAATCACTTTCTCAAAATCTACACATAAAGACCCATAAACTGAATAAGACTTATTAATAAAAGAAAACCCATGGCCCATACCCAACAATTGTAGAATTACTAAATTACCCTTTGACTCTAGAATGACCATTTGTTTATTTATCTTTTGACTTGGAACCTCACCAAGGTAGGGCTCTTTGGATCCATCCTTGAGGAGTAAATCACGGATACATGACCCACCCACTAGATTCTTGTATTAGGTAATTCAGGGGAACTCCTTGTGGAGATCGAACCCAGGATGTCTGGTTCTACAACTTATCCCAAGCCTCCGGCCACTAGGCTCCACTAGAATGACCAAATAACATAAAATAAAAGATAAACCTTAGTTAACTACCATGGACACTAATTCTTAAACTTTGCCTTAACCTTACTCTTCCAAAGAGGATATTCTTTCTCTGATCATGTTATGGTTGTACCATCACGATTGCTTCAGATGGCTTTCTTTGGGACCTTGCCTATGGTCATGGCTTGAATGATGTTTTTTGTGGGGAGAGGGGGTGGGGGGGATTTGGGGGAAAAAGATTGGGAGGGGAGAAGAGGGGCTAGGGGTTCGGGAAACATTTCAAAGGAGAAGGAGGGGGGGGGGGGTGGTTGTGGTTTTCAAAACCTCTAACTGACCTCCGCATCAACTTGTTGATTTTCCAAAAAAATCCTACCAACCATGGCCACTATAACCATTAAAAACTGCCATTGCTGGATGGTGCTGATCTACCATCTCATTTACCTAGCTAGTGGAAAGAAATGTGGTTGACATGTTGCAAACCGGAAAATAAACATTGCCAGGGGTTTCTATGGACCTCCTCTAGTGGTCTTAGGCCTTTTCTTTTGCATTGCATATTTTACTGAAAATCTTCTTTCTTCTTTGCTTAAAATATACTACCTGTCTTTTTAGGACGTATGCGAGGTTAGAACTTTGGTGTCAATTTAAACCTTGGAATTCTAGGATAGATTCAATTAATAAAATGATGTCTTTTGTGTTTTCCTTAATTTGAATAACTGGCATATTTGGTTTTTACCCCTCAAAAGTTGCTTTTAATATTTTGAATCATCTAACAGGGAGATCAGAATCATCATGGTGTCAATCAGGAGGCTTAAGAAGCTCAGATGCATGTACACCAGAGGTACTGGTGAAAAGATTTTTATTGATAATATTAATAACAGTGCATTCACTTTTATCAGACTTATTGTATATTCTTTTATCCAATATTTACTTTTCACAGTGTAGTTGATGACTTAAATATTTGCTTCCTAGACTGCATATGATTGTGACAATCCCAAGGAGTCTGAATCTCCCCGTTTTCAAGCTATACTACGTGTCACAAGTGCACCTAGAAAGAGGTTTCCTGCTGATATCAAAAGTTTTTCTCATGAACTAAATTCCAAAGGTGTTCGGCCTTTCCCATTTTGGAAGCCTCGAGGCTTAAATAACTTGGAGGTACTAAACTTTTAGTTTGCAATATATTTTCTTGAACATGATGGGTTGTGCTTTTGGAAGGTCTAGTCGTTCTTAATTTCCTGGCTGTTTTGTGCAGGAAGTATTGGTCGTCATCCGGGCAAAATTTGACAAAGCAAAGGAAGAAGTAGACTCTGATTTGGCTATTTTTGCAGCAGATCTGGTTGGAATTCTGGAGAAAAATGCAGATAGTCATCCTGAGTGGCAGGAAACTCTTGAGGATTTGCTGGTTTTGGCTCGGAGCTGTGCTATGACATCTCCTGCAGAGTTTTGGCTTCAGTGTGAAGGCATAGTCCAGGAATTGGATGATAGGCGTCAAGAACTTCCACCGGGTATGCTGAAGCAGCTTCATACCCGAATGCTTTTCATTCTCACGAGGTGTACCAGATTGTTGCAGTTCCACAAAGAAAGTGGGTTGGCCGAGGATGAAAATATTTTTCAGTTTCGTCAATCTATAGTCCCTCATTCTGCAGAAAAACGGATTCCCCCAGGCATAGGAAGAGAGTCTAAAAGTTCTAGTGCTGCAAAGGCCTCAAAGGCTGCTGCAACTAGGAAATCTTACAGTCAGGAGCAGACGAATTGGAAGAAAAACCATTTTGTATCGCCAGGAAATTTTCTCTCCCCTCCTACATATGACACTTCAAAAAATCCGGAGTCTCCCACAAGCAGGGACCGGATGGCTTCTTGGAAGAAACTCCCATCTCCAGTTGGGAAAAGCATGAAAGAAGCTGCTCCTTTGAAGTTGCAGAATGATGTTAAGGTTGAATCTTTGAAGGTGAGAGGGGTTTCTGATGCAGATTTGTCTGCTGCTAAGCCTCCTGAGCTTCCTCCTGCAAAAGATTCTCATGAACATTCTTCCAAGCACCAACACAAAGTTTCTTGGGGTTACTGGGGTGATCAACCAAATATTTCTGATGAAGGTTCAATAATATGTCGCATTTGTGAGGAGGAGGTTCCCACTTTAAATGTGGAAGAGCATTCAAGAATTTGTGCCATTGCTGATCGATGTGATCAGATGGGTCTAAGTGTCAATGAGCGACTTGTTAGAATTGCTGAAACTCTTGAGAAGATGATTGAGTCATTTGCACAGAAGGATATTCAACATGTAGTAGAAAGTC
This sequence comes from Quercus lobata, assembly GCF_001633185.2. Lineage (NCBI taxonomy): Eukaryota > Viridiplantae > Streptophyta > Magnoliopsida > Fagales > Fagaceae > Quercus > Quercus lobata. Next base: position 31,134,377 of record NC_044913.1, read on the forward strand.
CAGATGTTGCAAAAGTATCAAATTCAAGTGTTACTGAAGAATCTGATCTTCTATCTCCAAAACTCAGTGATTGGTCCCGTAGAGGCTCAGAGGACATGCTTGATTGTTTTCCTGAAGCTGATAATTCTATGTTTATGGATGACCTGAAAGGTTTACCTTCAATGACATGTAAAACTCGTTTTGGTCCAAAATCTGATCAAGGAATGACAACATCATCTGCTGGTAGCATGACTCCTAGGTCTCCATTATTGACACCAAGGACCAGTCAGATTGACTTGCTCTTGGCAGGAAAGGGTGCCTACTCTGAACACGATGATTTTCCACAGGTATTTCCTTTTCTTATCTAGTTCTCTGTTTGGGTGTTGCAGGATCACTTATTGCCAAAAATGGTGAGATACGTAAGGTGCTGGTTTCTCATTTGCCACTGGCCCTTGAGCCTAATGGAGTTTCCATCCCCGATATGTATGGGGTGGTGGGTGAGGATGTGGGTTTAAATCCCTCCAGGTGTGAGTCATAATTGGATTTCACCTTCAATGGGAGAATTTTTTTTTTTTTTGGGTAAAAAACTTTATTAAAAGAGAACACTCATCAAGTACACGGGGGAGTATACAAGAGAAGAGAGCTAGAAAAAGAAAATACAAAACAAGAAAAAACAGAACAGTTATCTAGAACCCAGGGAGTCCATGAAATCTAAGAACCCCTTAATTGAAGAAGTCATTGAGCACCACTCATATAAAGACTTCAAAAGCAAAAACTTCAACTTGATCAGGCTAAGCTCCTGGTCGTCAAAGCATCTCGCGTTTTGTTCATGCCAAATACACCACATGAGACACAATGGAACCACTGACCAAACTCCCCTACTGCCTGTTCTCCCACACTACCCCGACAAACTCAAATTTTTTTTTTCTTTCTAATTTTTTATTTATTTTATACTGAATATGACATCAACCAAGAAACACTGAACAAAAAAAATATAATGGACCACAAATCCCGAGCCACCAGACAGTGTTGGAATGAACTGTTCACATCCTCCCACTGCGTTTACACATGAAGCACCATTCCAAAATGATAATAACCCTCTTTCTTAATTGATTGGCAGTCAAAATTCTCTTGAGAATTACTCACCAAACAAACAAAGCCACCCTTGATGGGGTGAGAGTTTGCCATATACTCTTTCACGGAAACTGTGGCCCACTTCCCCGCAAAACCTTGTAATAGCTTTTCACTTGGAATTCATTTTGTGATGAAGGGACCCATACCAATCTGTCTCCCTACCCCACCTTAATCTTACTGCTGTAAATTAGATCCCCCAATATCTGAGTCACCTCCTCTGATTCCCAATCTTGCACTACAGAAATGAACAAAGGGTTCCAATAAAACTGGCCATGCCTTACCTCCATGTAATTTTTAACTGTTGAATTGTGATCCCTGGCAATAAGATACAAAGGTGGATGCCGGTCCATCATAGCATCCTCCCCCTGCCAAAAACTAATTCTAGTGCCATCACCTACATCACAACGACTAAAACGAGAAAATCTATCCCACCCTCTTCATATGTGTCCCATAAACTCACTCCATACAATCCCCTCACCTCCCCTGGGCACTAGGGGTTTGGATCCATATCTCACATCGACCACCCGACGCTAAAAAGCGTCCTCTTTGATCCTATAGAGTCACAACCACTTGTCAACAAAGCTTGATTGAAAAGACATAAACTCTTAATTTCCAAACCCTCGACTACCAGGGGTGCAACAAGAACTCCAACCCACTAAATGAAATTTAAACTCCTCAGCCATGCCACCCCAAAGGAAATCTCTCTTTGGAGTTCTCCATTCAATTTGGCACACCCTTTGGATGAGATAACAAAGATGTAAAATAAGTGGTGAGGCTTGAGAATGTACTTATAAAGAGAGTGAGTGGCCCCTTTTGACAGATACAATATCCGGTCAAATCTCTGTTGCATACAATCTATTATAGGATCCCAAGTGGATTTCACCTTAAAAGCTGCTCCATATGGAAGTCCCAAGTATTTCATAGGAAGAATTGTTACTTGACATCCAAGAGTACTCTTCATCAATATTCAGAACCTCCCCTATTGGCACAATTTCAGATTTTCCCAAATTTATTCTCAGCCCAGACTCAGCTCAGACATTGCCTCAAAGCAAATAAGGATCCCTATTTTTATTTTTATTTTTTTTGAGTTCTGAGGCTGTATTTTTACCAATCCGAGATTTGACATTGCGGTTCATTCTAGGAAACGTTAATTTTACTCGTTAAAAAGAGAAGATAAAAAAAAAAGGGTTTACCAAATATGTACCGGTAGAAACAGAGGAATTTCATAACTGATAGCATTGTACATTCAAGGAAACATCGTTCCTACTTACAAAACAGTTCCTTGTTGCCTGCTTGGCAACCCAACTCCATACAGTAAAGGAAAAGAAATTTTTGGGAGCAACCTTGTGTCTCAAGAATATATTGTATATGAACCCATACAATTATAGAAAATGTTTGGATCCATCTAAAGTGTTTTTTCCAAAATTTATTTTATGAATTAACCTTTTTAAGCAGTTGTTTATGCAGCTTGAGTGGTTGTGCTAGGCGATAAGGTCTACTCCAGTGGTATTGACATTTGTTAGTTATGCAACCCTGCCTAAAATGGCATTCTGAAAGAGATAGAAAGCATTATCAAATTGTTTGACAATGTGATTTAGATTGTTGTGTTTCTGTAGTAGTGAGCTATTTGCTATATTAGTAGAACATTTATATATTATAAATTTGTTGATAGTTTAAATTTGTAGATTGATGAAACTATTGTTAATATCTAAAAGTTTAAGTTGATAGGAAAACCACAGCATTGAGGATTGGAACCTAGGTCAATTCCATGAGAAATTATTACATATCCCAAATGCCTAAATTTATAGGAAATGATGAATTTAATCACTTAACCATTATTCTAACACTCCCTCTTACGTTTGGGTTTGGCATATGGAATTTTTAACTTGGTTTAACCAATATAGTTTATAGTTCTGTTCAACTTGTTATCCATTTGAATTTACACTTTGTTCCCTTAGCATGTACTTGCTGATATTCAATTATTAGTATGTGTATAAGTTTCACTATTTATTTTGTTATGTTAAAATTACTTATGGGCACTGCAGATGAATGAACTTGCCGATATTGCACGATGTGTAGCAAATACACCTCTGGATGATGATCGCTCTATGCCATATCTATTATCTTGTCTTGAAGACTTGAGGCTTGTCATTGACCGTAGGAAGATTGATGCGCTTACAGTGGAGACGTTTGGGGCACGCATTGAGAAGCTGATTCGGTGAGTTCTTTGCTGCTATGATTCTTGAATATTTCAAATTAAAACCACACAGGGCATCAGATTTTCCATGAATGGTTCTACTGAAATGTTTGTTCAACTTTTCTTTTGTTTGAAACTTCCATACCTGTGATTTTAAATTAGAAGGTTTTAATGAGACTGTATGTGAAATTCTTAACCTGTAAGGAATTGTGATTTTTTAGGGAGAAGTATTTGCAGCTTTGTGAGATGGTGGAAGATGAAAAGGTTGATATAACCAGTACTATAATTGATGAAGATGCTCCTTTGGAGGATGATGTAGTCCGTAGCTTGAGAACGAGTCCTGTACATTCAAAGGACCGTACCTCTATAGATGACTTTGAGATCATAAAACCAATCAGTCGTGGAGCATTTGGACGTGTTTTCTTAGCTAAAAAGAGAACAACTGGGGACCTATTTGCAATAAAGGTATAATGCTGCTTCTGTGATCATGCTCTACCAATGTGATCTGCATAGGTTACTATGATCATTTATAGAGATTGAAGACTTTGGGTGGTGTCTAGGTGGTAGCCTCCTTAAGAATATATCAGAGCACAATCCTGAATCCTTAAGCATAAGAATATGAGCCTAGCTACTAAATCAAGTTTGGGGACTGAAAAAAGAAGTTTAGACTTTAGTCTTAATAATAGGTTGGACAATCCAAGTTATGTCCCCACCCACCCCCCCAAATTTTTTTTTTTTTTTGCTATCCATTTATCATTATTACCATCATCAGCATTTGTTATTTGGTGAAGCAAATATTTGACCTAAGAGGCTAAGACCTACCTCAACACCAACCTCTCCTTTGTCGCTTGAGCCAAGTCCTGAGGGAGTGAAATAAATTTTTATTGATCTTTAGAGACTCTGTTTCTTTCACCTTTTCTAGATAATTAATAAATAAAAATTCTCATTAGAAAGTTTTCTTGAAGATATGAAAATCGGAATCAATAGATGCATAACTAAAATAAACAAAGGTAGTTCTTTGTAAAAAGAAGAATTGAAATACTTAACATCTCTTACTTTTACATTGTAGTGGAATGATGTTGCATGTGTAAGAAGGGGGAGTTGGTTGATCTCCTCCTCTCTCACAGCTGGTCCTCTTTCTCTCTTTCTAAGCCGTTCCTTCACCGTGGGTGGGTAACAATGGCAAGGTCATCTCAAAATCGAGTTTCTGTGTTTGGCTGCCGTTGGTTGCTGTGATTTTTTATTTTAATGGAAGAGATGAGGATTTAAAATTTAGAATAATAAGTCATAATTCTTTGAAAAACCCAACAATTAAAATAACTTGCCAAACAAGTTTTGAAGGGGGAAAAACAACTTGAAAACCAATATTGAAATTAAATTCTCAAAACAAGTTTCTTGCTGGTTTTAAAAATACATAACCAAAACAGCAACCACACAGGCCCTTGTTGTTTTTATTTTTCCGTTCTTGAATTCCCAACTTCTTAAAACCTTGTAAACGTGCATGGGTTTGTCACCTTTTAATCCCATGGGTGGGTTGGGTATTGCCCAAAATGAATGGGTTGGGTGAGTAATGGGTATCAATATTTATTTGAGTAGGCAGTAAATGGTTAACTATGTACCCGATCCTGATCTCTCTATGAGCCGATTCAAAACTCGCACAACTCACTCATTTGCCACCTTTAAGGACTGGGAGTCTATGGTGATTTGCAAGAAGTCCCCCAATTCTATTGCCAAGTAGGATGAGAAAGTTGTCAATGCCACTCACCGCATAGGCACCCAGATCAAAGTTGTCATTGCCTCTTGCCGATAGTAATTTCGGGACGGTCCGTTTTTCCCTATAGTTCCTATGAGATCTTTCTTGTTTATTAGAAGAAATTAGGGCAAAAAAAGTTGATGGTAGTTTTTTATTTTTATTTCTTATTTTTTGTAAGTGTGCGTTTGCCTGGCACTGAAATTATATTTAAGTTGCGTTTTGTGTTTTTTTGGGGTCCCATGGCACTATTCATGAACCACCAAACTCAGCAAAATGCATATTTCTAGGTAAATTTGGGTCCCACAGTACTATTCACACTTTTAAAAATTATTTTGCTACAGTGTTTTCAGTAATAAGTTTTTAGCTTTCAGCAATAAGCGGTATTCAAACAGACCCTAAGTTTAGTTGATAGTTTTTATTAATTATTTTAGGTTTTTTTTTTTTTTTTTTTTTTTTTTTTGCACTCCTATTTTGATTATGCTTATTAGTGCAATTCAAATAATTTTATTTTAATTGTGCCTATTTTTTAGTTTGATTTTAATTGTTCTGTATTAATGTGTTAAAGTGAAGAAATAAAGTTGTTATTTGATGGCTATATAAAAATATTGGAAGATCTGTGATTTTTCATTTGAGCCAAACAACAAAAAATGTTTTTCTGAGCATTTTTAAAAATACAACTAAACTCTGAAACAAAAGGCTTCTTGCAAGTGTTTTCACTTTGTGACAAAAAACATTTTACACCAAAGCAAACGGAGCCAACTTGATTGATAAAATTATTACTTGTAAAAAAAAAAAAACACCAACTACTTTACTCATCCCTTTACCACTTGGGCATGATTTGAAGTAGGTTCTACCCCAACTGCACCCCATCACTCTAACCACCTAGACTAGGGCATGGGAAACAACTATTGTGTCTTTTATGCTTTGTTTGGATGAGGGATTTTGGGATAAGATTTTATTGAAAGTTGTAATGTGGAAGTTTTCTATGTTGATTTCTCATGTTTGGATAACAAGAGAGTTTTTTATTTATTTATAAATTTTGTGGAATTTTGAACATGTGATCTTCAAGTATTTTTAATCTCCACTATCACCACACCAGCCCTACCTCCTCCACCACCACTACTATTATCGCGCTACTACCGCTATAGCGTTGCCTCTGCCATTGTCATTGCCGTGGCCATCACCACTATCACTGTTATTGCTAAATCATCACCACGTAACCATTGTCGTTGTAACCATTATGATACTCTAATTTCTTAATTGTTAAATATATTCATTATAACTAAGAAAATGGAAATTGACTGGAGTGAAATTACCATTAATTTAAATCCCCTTTAATTTTCAAAACTATAAATAAGAAATTTTAAAATTCTTTATCCAAACACATGTATAAATGTTATTCCAGCTGCCTTAATTCCACATCCATCCCTAAACCTTTCAAACTGTATATGCTGCTTCTTGACATTGATGGAAGACAGCCTTAATCAACCACTCTATAGTTATGGGATCACATTCTAAATATCAATGGGGAGCTACTCAGTGATAGAGGACCCTTTCAATGGGATGATGTACTGACAGGATCATCTCAATGGGATGATGTGCTTGAGAAAGAAATGAGTAAAAGCTATACAGGGCTGTGTTATTTATTATAAACTAAATTGCTGATGGGCTGGCAATGATTGTTGACTGCCTGATTTTTATAACGAATTGTATGATTTGTATGTGGGGATTTATTTCATTCATTGCTTTACCTGACGTTATCAATAACAATTCTAGAGCACACAATTTTTTAATTCATAAAAGTTTTTAACATTCATTTATATGATTAAAAAAAGAAAAAAAGAAAAAAGAAAAAAGAAAATCTGAATAAGATGATTGATTAATGCTCCAAATAATATATTTTTCCTACTATTTGATTTCTAATAATTTATTTTTGTTTTTTAAACTTCTTGTTTGGATTTTCATCTTTGTTATGTGTGGTGTGTGTGTTTTTGTGTATATGTGTGTGTGTGAGAGAGAGAGATTAGGGACAGGCCTTGGTATGATGGTAAGTGCCTTCCACTAAAAGTGACAAGTTGGTTTGAGTCTAGGAATTAGTCTCTCCAAAAAAATTGAGAGTAAGGCTGTTTGTCAAAACACCTCTCCCAAACCTAGCTAAAGTGGAAGCTTTTGTGCACTAGGTACGACTATATATATATATATATATGTATATTTCTATTTTTAGCCTCTCTTCTTTATTGGTTTGATTAAAGTTTCTTCAAATATGATTTAGGTCTCTTGGCTCGAGTGGTACCTCTGGCTCTTCCCCATGGGAAGACTCAGAGTGCTGGTTTGAATCTAGGGGTTGTTGTCTCATTAAAACTTTTAATGAAAAAAAATATGTTCGTTTTGTTTGTTTGTTTTATGTAAATTTTAAATTCCACTTGAGGTTTATCTTCCCTTTTTCTTTTTTTTGGGTAAGTAATGCAAAATTTATTGATAATGAAGAATACTTTATGTTCACACTGATGAACACAAAGTATCATAAAAAATACAAGAATGTCCAATGGAAGATCTAAAAGAATTTTGGAATGATAAAATGGAAGAACAATGTGTAAAACCCCAAGCCTAAGACAAATCAAAGAGAGTACGAAATAGCAAGGATTTCGATTGATTCAAGGATATCTTAATATCCTCAAATGTACAACTATTCCATTCCTTCCTCACAATTCACATCGGACATGCTGGCACCAAGTTCCATACACTTGAGACATGTTTCCCAAACCAAATTCTCCAACCAAATAATAAAGTTGCAACTGTCCCCACCATTTATAAATCCTGCTTTTATTTTTCACCTATGCTTTTATGATTCATATTTTCTTGTTTTGGAGACATCAGGGAAGATTATCTTATGTTTGATTTTGCATGGTTTTATAGGGATAAATTTCTCCACCTGTTTGGGGTTTTTTTTGTTTTGTTTTTGTTTGTTTGTTTTTTTGTGTTTGTAACCCTTGGAAGCCCCCTCATCACATTATGCTTCTATGCTTGTATGTTGCCATTGAGCTGTAAAGGATCTTATGTTTTAATTGCATCTGATATTTGTGTGACTTGCAACAGGTTCTTAAAAAGGCAGATATGATCCGTAAGAATGCTGTAGAAAGTATACTAGCTGAACGTGATATTTTAATTTCAGTCCGCAACCCTTTTGTGGTGAGCAGGTCTAGCTAGCATAGCATTTTTCCCTTTGCTTGAAAATATTAACTTCATTTTAACATGAATGGGTCTTTATCAGGTTCGCTTCTTCTATTCTTTTACATGCCGTGAAAACTTGTATCTTGTTATGGAGTATTTGAATGGAGGAGATTTGTATTCATTATTGAGAAATTTGGGCTGCTTAGATGAGGATGTTGCTCGTGTATATATAGCAGAAGTTGTAAGTATATATTTTTTCTTCAGAAATCTGATTGTTTCTTATAATCATGAAATAATATGATCGTTTCTTATGTTATAGTGCAATTCTAATATCTTTGGACCTTTTTCCTTTCTTTTTTTTTTTTTTTTTGGGTTGGGGGGGTTGGGGGGGAGCAGGTGCTTGCTTTGGAATATTTACATTCACTGCGCGTGGTTCATCGTGATTTGAAGCCTGATAATCTGTTAATTGCACATGATGGTCATATTAAGGTGACAAAATCTTTTATTTTCTTTTTCTCTTATCTAAGGCTGATGGTTTAAAGTTGCACAAGTTTACAGACTATATAGAAGTTTAGAATTCTTGGATAACAAGCAATCATCCAGGCTCAAATTTGTGCACTTGCACTTGACTGCCTGACTTGTGTACAAAATTTACTAGATAATGGAAGTATTAGTACTAAGAAAAAGAAACTTGTCCCCATTATTTGGGTGGTCTCGTATTTGGGGTTTTACGTAATGTCTTTCCGTATTTGATTTCCTGCATTCTGTTTCTGTTTCTCTGTGATTTTTTTTATTTTTTATTTTATTTTATTTTTTTATGTATTTATTTAAAGTACAGTCTGTTCATCATCGTGAACATGATGTACTTTTTTATTAATGAAAATATCTATTACCTATCAAAAAAAAAAAAACTTGTCCCCATTGTGCAGTTGACAGATTTTGGGCTTTCTAAGGTTGGTCTTATCAACAGCACTGATGACTTGTCTGGTCCAGCAGTAAGTGGGACATCCTTACTTGCTGAAGATGAGTCTCAGTTAGCCGAATCCGAGCATCAGCGAGAAAGGCGGAAAAAGCGATCTGCTGTGGGTACACCTGATTATTTGGCACCAGAGATACTTTTGGGAACAGGACATGGTTCGTATAGCATTTTCTTAAGTTTAAGGTGCTATAATTATCTTATTCTTGTTTTTCTTAAAGTTTAACTTTAGGTTTAACTTTGTTCATCTTGAAAGAAGTGAAGCTTTTAAGCTAGTTGGATAATTAATTATAAGCCACATGGTTTCGAAATTTTAGTGCTGATTAACTTTGAATACTCAACAGTCATGCTTCTCTCTCTCTCTCTCTCTCTTTGTACGTGCATACATAAACTCACACCAGTATATCATCTACACAACAGCTTCTGCTTTTTTCTTTGGATTGAGCAGTTATTGAAATGGTAGGACTAATAGTCTATCATTGAACCTTTTCTCTGCAGCTGCAACTGCTGATTGGTGGTCTGTGGGTGTCATATTATTTGAATTGATTGTTGGCATTCCACCTTTTAATGCTGAACATCCCCAGGTACATGTTCCTTATTCTACTCACCACTGCTGTTGGAAATAATTTACTACACAATTACCAGGGAAAAAACCTTTTTATATGCCTGCCTTAGATTATTTTTTTATGATTTTTTATTTTTTATTTTTTTATTTTTTTATTTTTTGTACAAAGAGTAAATTGGGTGATGTTAGTCAAAAGAATGTCCAGGATACATAGACGTGAGACGTTTATAACATTTAGTTATAAATTTGGGACATAAGAACAGGTTGTTATTATTATTATTATTTTTTGCTAATTACGCATGCACCTGGTGGGTCATGAACCCATGACCTCAGCCTCCACCTTACTCTTACAATGAGAGGAGATTCCATTTTAGCTAGAGCTAAATGGCATAAGGACAAGTACTTGGTTTTCAACATAGTTGTTGGGAGTTGACAAAATTATTTTTAACATGTCAATGGATGCAAATGAAAATTCATTCAATCTCGTGCAGATTATTACTGTGCTAAGTGTTAGGAGGTATGTTACAGATTGGTTCATTTAGATCACATAGAATTTATGCTGTAATAAGCTGGTTTCTGTTTGCAAGACTAGTGTTCTTCCTCAAAACTGGATGATAAATGATACTTCTAGGATAGAGTATATTTATGGTTTTTTTTGGGGTGGGTTTGAAAGATTCTTGATATGAGTTTACCATCTAAAAGTTTTGTTTTTTTTTTGGGGGGTTGGGGGGGGTATTTATTGATTATGTTTTGAGTATTGCTGATTGAGTTATTACTACCATGTTTTTGTTTCCGCTCCTAGACAATATTCGACAATATTCTTAATCGTAAAATACCATGGCCCCGGGTACCAGAAGAAATGAGCCGTGAAGCACAAGATCTAATTGATCGGTAAGAGAAGCATTTGAATGTTAAAATATTTAGCTTTTATTTGAGAGGATCTAATATATGTTGATGTTAGTATAGCTATGCTATACATACTTGGGAGTAAATAATGTTTTATTATCTATGTTTCAAGGACTACTATATCTACTAATTGTTCTTTGTGATTGGATTTAATACATTGCTTGCTTAAGCATCTGTAATGAACTGATTTTGAAATTTTGAACATGTTTCCTTATCTACTTTCAATTAAAAAAAATGACCTCATATTTTTTGCTATTTGGTTATTTTCAACTCTTTTTCTTCCAACTTATGATCACTGGTGTTTGTGATTTACTGCTTCATATGATAACTCCTTGCTTAAGATAGATTTATTCTTCATCTTTCTTTAAACATGAGCTTCTGAACATGCTTAGGTAGCTTGACTTTGCCCTTGATAAATTGCCACTGATCCGAAAAGCTTAAGTTGATTGGAAATGATGAATTAATTACCTACCCATTGTTCTAACACTCCTGCTTAGGTGTGGGCCCAACACAGAAATTTTGACATTTTAATGTGAGGTAAGAGTGGACACTGTTCTAAATTAGGACCACCAACTCACAAACCACACATTTGAAGGGAATGTATGCATTTGTAGTTAAAAAAGATATCCTTATACTCTTATGTATGTAATTTTAGATGATGTCTTGTAGTAACTCAAGTACACTTATGTACCTTGGTTGCGATGTTTATGAATAAGTGTCTTTAGTGAAACAGCATTTAGTACATCGATTACAGACTTTATATAGAGCCATGATGATGTATGAGAGCTGGCATGATGATGTATGGGGCATTTTGATGTCTCTCAGAGACTGTCTATTATGTGCTTATATCTTACTAGATATGATGCGTGTTTCTTCATGTAAGGTTCACACCTCTAGACTTATGTAACCGAGAAATGCTTGCTGTATGGACTTAATGATGTCTACACCTCTAGACTTAATAATGTTTACTCATTAAGTTTACAGATGCTGATACATTCAGTTTTCAGATTACTGACAGAAGATCCTCATCAGAGACTTGGAGCCAGAGGAGCATCAGAGGTGATCTTGGTTCTTAATGACTTGTCAATTAATTTTTGATGGCATGTTTCCATGGTACCCTTAGATGTTGAATTGATGAAAGTGAATTTATAATCCAGGTGAAACAACATGTATTCTTCAAAAATATCAACTGGGACACACTTGCAAGGCAGAAGGTGTGATTGCCTGATTCATAAAATTGCATCGATCTAGATGCAATGGTTCTTGATGTTTTAGATGGACTACATACACCATTTGAATTTCATCTTTTTTACAGGCTGCATTTGTTCCCACTTCAGAGAGTGCTCTAGATACTAGTTACTTCACTAGTCGCTATTCATGGAATACTTCGGATGACCATGCTTATCCAACCAGTGATCTGGAGGATTCTAGTGATGCTGACAGCTTAAGTGGCAGTAGTAGTTGCTTGAGCCATCGCCAAGATGAAGTGGTATTGTATTTCTAGAAACTCATTGGTTTTTAAGAACCGTTTATGTTAACTTTCTGATTTGTTATACTTATGTAAGATTAATGGGATTGCTTTGCTCTTGGCAACACTGATAAATAGGGAGATGAATGTGGGGGTCTTGCTGAATTTGAGTCAAGCTCATCTGCGAATTACTCTTTCAGTAATTTCTCATTCAAGGTAACTTTTCATCTTTATGATTTATTTCTGAGTTGACTATTATAGGCATGGCACATGGGTTAAGTGATTCTATTTTTTCCGTTGTTTTTTAGTAGAGCTTTATGTTTGCATCTTGTGTACAACATATATATATATATATATATATATTCCCAATAAAAAGAGCAAGGTGGAGGGTGAGGTTATGGGTTCAAAACCCACAGAGGGCACGTGTAACTTTCAAGTAAAATTTTTTTTACTTGTGTAAAATGACTTTTCTGCCCTTTTGGTCTTTGTATTATTGGTTTAAATGTTAAATTCTATGTAAGAATGTGAATGACCTTAGCTCCTAGGCATGGGCATAGACTTCTTACCCCGTTAGAGGTGAATGCCCTTGGATTACCTGGTAACTGGTTTTGGTGGGCGGGGTTAGTTGCTTGTAAAAGAGTCACCTTCTACATTTAGAAAGTTTGCCTTGCATGGGTTCAATTCTTGTCAAACTGGTGCTGTCTTGATGTTTAACATGGCAATGACTTACTAGAATACCAATATTATTTTAGCTATCATTTAGCTCTTGGGAATGAATAGTGATTGTTGGTTAATTTTTCTGCCCCCCTTAACATCATTTATAATTTTTCTTTGTCATAAATTATCAGCATGCGGTGTCTTAATTATGTATTTCTTGTGCTTATCAGAATCTCTCCCAGCTTGCATCAATCAACTATGATCTGCTTTCTAAGGGTTTGAAGGACGAGCACCCTACAAATCCGAATGCATAACTTATCTTCCAGTCAAAAGCTGGCTATTTGGCATTATTTGTGGAGACTAATCATTACAGTGTTGTTGTATACCCTGTACATGTATGATTTCAAGCTTCTATGATTTTTATTTCACGTTTTGTATATATTTTGCTATTTAGTAATGTGATTGATGTTTTGCATTTGCAGAAATAGATGAAAACTTAAGAGGCTGAAACTAGTTCGGGATGTGCTGTTTCCTTAATGTGGTTCACAGGTCTTCTATGTGAGGTTTTGATTTTAGCGTTGAGCTATTTTGTGAGTTGAGAACCTTATTGTACCCTAATTTGTATGCCCCAATGTTGGTTACATTCTTGCCCTGTGGTGTATTGTGATTTCTCTCCATAGCAATGAGAACACATCCCTTATGTTCAGTTTAATATGTAGTTTATGAACACTTGTTTTCTGGGCTTCTGTGAAGTGCCTCCCTGGCGTTATTGGAGATACAGGAAGAGGTAGAAAGTCAAAATATTGGTGCTATGAAAGATGGCCTATGATGAAGTTCGAAGTTGCCTTACTCTACCCATGAGCTTTCCTCTACATAGTGTGATATGTACATGCAAAATAAAAGCGTAGAATGTAGGCTCAATGATGCTCAATATTCTCGGTTAATTTTGAAGTGTTCAATTAAGCTCGAAATTTAATGGTTGAGTTTAAAGAATTTATTAATTTAATCAATTCTTTCTTAAATTAAAAAAAAAAAAAAAAAAAAAAAAAAAATAGAATTAGTCCAATTTGCTACAAACAGTCAAGCCTACATTAATAACAGAAAATTGTTATTAGGCTATTTCTATTTCATATTTCTGAAGTATTAAAAATCACATTTTTCATAAAAAGCTCATTTGTGAAGGATTTACATATAAAACACCGCCACAAAATTTCATAAATTGTTTGTGATCAAGCATTTTGTGGAAGATGGGAGTTCTGTAACTTAACTTGTAAATGCGTTTCTAATGTAGAAATTTAGGGATCAAATATTCCATTGGGTTTTCTAAGCTATATTAAACTACTCAATGATTTTTTATGAGATGCGAATTTTTGCAAAATCTACTATTGGATTAGATTTTATTTTTATGGGCGAAGAACAAGATTGATTATTGGCCATTCTTGAGAGAAATCGTTTACACAAGATTTTGAGGTTCAGCCGGTAAACCCGTGGCTGCTTTTGGAAACTAGGGTTCAACCTCAGTTCAAATGGTTTCTAGTTAAATTGAAATTGTCAACGTGAGACTTTTTACTCGTTAAGGAATTAATGAAAGATAAAAAGAAAGATTGAATTTTTATAAAAAATATTATTTTATTTTTTCCAAGTTGAGACTTTTATTTTGTTAGAAAGACTTCTTGAAAGTCTAACATTAAAAATAAAAAATAAAAAAAAAAGAAAAGAAAAGAAAAAAAAGGATGCTATACTTCCTTTAAGGCTGTCCAAGCCTTAGCCACCCGACCCAACCAACCAAACTGATTGGAACTAAGCTATCCACAGCTTGATCCGACACCTTTGGCAGCGGGTTTCAGTCCTTAGAAACCAACTCTGGCAGGTTGGGTAGCAGGTTTCCTCCTCTAAAACTTGAGTCACTTGACCCCACTAACAAACATTTCAAATTAGTTAAGGCCGAATCTACCTAGATTCGGTGACAATTAGGCTTGGTTCTACTTAGATACAACAACATTTGACTCTCATCCACTCGGATTCAGCCACATATGCTCAAATCCGGTGAAGTATGGCTCTCCTTAGCTCATATTTGGCCAAGTTTTGCTCTCTTTTGTTCAGATCTAGTGAAGATAGATTGTTGCTTACCACCGCTTCTTCATTGGTTTTGACCGAATCGACCAATCGTCCGCTCAAGCCCAATCCTATTCGACTTATGGTGATTGACAGTCAATGGCAAGTCTCGTCTTCTTCCACCCGATTTGAGCGAGTTGAGTTTGAGTTGAGCTCAAAACTAACCCAAACCAACTTGTGAACTGCCGTAACTTCCTCATCTATAATCAAATACCATACTCTACCAATAGTTTTAAAGATGAATCTATGAGCTAGTGTTTTTGTTTTTTTGTTTTTTGTTTTTTTGTTTTTTTTTTTTTTGTGTGTTGGCCTAATATTCATTAAGATGTTGGGCTATCTTTTGCTTGAGGTGGACTAGATCAAATCGGTCCTGACAAAACAATTAACTTTTAGAATGGTCAAGTTGAGTAAATGACATACCATATTCATATTAGTTGCCGCTGCCCCTTTGCCTAAGTATGAAGTGTTCTACAATTCTTTGGGCGTAATCTTATACTTTTGCTAATAATGATTGCCTTGGTAGATGAAGGCACACATGGTTTTTAGGTTCAGACTATTCAAAAAATTGGAAAATAGTGAAGTTAAAAGTTATTAAGGTAGGATTTAGGTTAAACTGTGATGACATCAAAATTAATTTAATAGTTAATTATATAAAAAGAAATTCATAAACATATTAAAACTTAAGTAAACATTTTTATATTATTTCAAACATTTCAACAAATTTTGACAACATTGAAATATTTTGAAAAGTTCATTATATATTGTAAGGGCCCGTTTTGCAGCCCAAACCCAAGTTGTATGATCTTGGTCCAGTGAGCCCAGTACAATGAATTTGTAGAGAGTGGGTTAAGGAATTAGGCCGTAGTGAGTTAGACAACGGCTAGTACTAAATTAAATGACAATCAAACACAAATAAGATATTCTGATATCAATGGACTTACAGTCTGAGGAGGTCTCACTTTTATAAATTGATCACAATTGGGTACAAGTGCAATTTACATTGCTTCAACGTTCTCTCTGATCAATTTTCCAATCCCCCTCTCATAGAGGGTCTCCCACATTATATAGCTCTCTTGGGATTATCTTGATCCTACACTTGTTGATCATTTGAGTCCTTACTTGAGTGTCTGTCCCATCAGACACCCTCTTTGGCTTCCTGTGAGTGGTGGTAACCAAGATAGTATTGGTCAGAGGTTTTCTCTACATAAATGCGGCCAGAAAAGTAGCTGTAGTGCTTTTAATGCGGTGGTAGCAGTTTTCCCTTAGATATTTTTGGGTTTCCTTCCTTCTCGTATGTTCATGAGGCCATCCTTATCCCTAGAGCCTCTTGGAGGGTCACTTTAATTGCTGGAATACATACTTGAGCTGCATTTATTATATCTGAGGAGGAGCTCCTACTCGGATCACCTTTCATTCAATTTTTACTCATGAGACTTTAAATTGGAACCCCTTATAACTATTCATTCCTCCTCAGACCATTCAACGTTCTCGGATAAAGCCCAAAGCCCAATATATGATTTTGGGCCCTTATTCCTACAATAGCCCCTAAAAACTCTGGTTTTTCCCTCTCATTTGAGGAGAAAAAGTAGGGTTTTGATTTTCAAGAGACAAGACCATTTATTTCTCTGGCTCACACATGTGAAATTACTGTTTTGCACGTCCCATGATTGCTACTGACGCTTTGTAGCCCGCAAGGCGTCATTAATTGCTCCAGGTGGCATTATGTTCCCCGCATCCAACGGTGAGGCGCCAATCCAATGGCTGATATTTTCCATAGAATTTCGAGCAGGATAACTCCCACTTAATTTCATCCCCTATATAAAGTTTGAGGAAAATCATTTTCCTCTCATTTCACATGTCTTCAAGCTTTCAGAGGTTCCAAACACTTAAACTCATAATGCTTTTTAAGCTTCCAAACTTTACTACCTTTTTTTCTTCAAGAGATCTTTGAAAACATTTTTTAGAGATTTCAAGGACTAACACTAGTACTCACTCCCGTAAGTTTCTATTTCTTTAAATTCTTCTTCTTCTCCTCGGCCTTCTTTCTTTCCAAAAAATTTCTTTTGTGTCTTCTTAGTTTGTTCAAATGGGTAGGTTTAAACATTTAGTTGACTCTCCGGCTGGCATGGAGGGTTTTAGGGCCAAATACCATATCCCACAGGGAGTGGGCTAACAATATTGTCTTCCAGACCGAATACTTACCAATAGAGAGGAGGGTGAAGTTGTAATTCCAATGATCGCCTTTATAGAGGGAGGAATGACACTTCCCATGGGTAGGATAACCAGAGACTACCTGCTTAACCACCGGTTGTGGCCCCATTAGTGTGCCCCCAACATGTTTAAAGTCTTAGGAAGCGTAGATGTTCTAAACGACCAGATGAACTTAGGGCTTACGTGGCACGACGTCATTCATATGTACGAGTGCCATTCCCTCGCTAGCGCGGGATATTACCTCAAGTCCCAGTCTGAAGTGGTTAGACTAATATCTTGACTTCCTAAGTCCAACAAGGGCTTGAAGGACGATTATCTGATCGTCTTTGGAGAGTGGCATGACGGTTTTCATTGCCCAGTTCAGGCGGAACACATAGGATTAGGTCCCTGGCAGGGACTTTAGTCTTTTAAGTTTTCCTTATAATCGTGCTTAGAACTTCTTCTCCTCGGATAGTGGTTTTTACTGATCTAACCAACATTTTCTTCTTGGATGTTTTTGCAGATAAAAATCATACCGCTCCGAGACTCAGTTTTGTCAATGCGCCGGGTCTCAATAAACTGTTGCGGTCTAAAATATTCATAAGTGAGGACGGGCAACTACGAGCCGCTTACCTGATATTAGAGTACGAGCCATCTCACGCATATATCAGGATGCCGGTCAAGCAATAAGGGCTGGTAACTCTAGGCTAGCTCGGATAGACGTCTCCAAGGTGGGGTTTTTGGCTCGGAGAGATCTTCCTTTTGTTTAGTTGCCTCTTCAATGAGTTCCTCAATAGGTAGCTACTTTGAGAGAGGAGTCAACCTTTTCTTGTCGCTCCCTCGATGTCGAGATCGATCAGTTTCGCTTCGAAGAGGTAGAAGGAGCACTAGAAAAGCTTGTGGAGCTCTCGGATTCTGAACATAAGTCCGACAGATTTTCTGTAGCTCATTCTCCGAGGCTTATTGTTGCCCGGGTCGATATTAGCTCAGAAGTCGAGGAAGAAGGCATGAACTTGAAGCCAAGGACCGGCTTAAAGGGTTTGCTAGCGAACAGGAACAAAGGGTTAACTTCAAAAGAAGTTCCCAAGACCTAAGTTCCTCCCAATCTTCCTCTTCCTCCTCCCCTGCCCCTTACTGACCTTGGACTGAAGGCCAATCCGAACTTAAGGAAGAAAAGGCCAGTTGAGGATTTGGAGGAAGGTGGGGTGGCGCTTCAAAAGGGCACTAAGCAACAAAAGAAAACTAAGGATCCCAAGGACAAAAGGGCCAAATCAGTGGAGAGCCAGAATGAAGCTAAAGTGCGTTGAGGGTAGCGCTCTTGGGCCCCTCGGCTAGAGGTGGAGGGTGCTCCCATTCCTTAGGATGCCACAATCTGGAAGTCTTAAAGGGGGTACGCCACAATCCTCACCGAGGCCCTAGAGCAACCTCTTCTCCTCTTTCGAAATATGGAGGGCCTTAGGCGTACTAGGCAACTTGACCTTTTCATGTTATTGAAGAGGGACCTTGCAATGGTAAGTCAATCAATACCTTTCTGAGTTTAACGCTAGGATGCATATTTATTCATATGTATATATTTGATCACTTTGCTATTATCATGCAAATCACTTAACAAGTTTATATAGCCGAGGAGTGGGTCAGTAATGCTCATGATGAGGTTAAAGTTGAGGCCCACTCCCTTTTTGAGGTTGAGAAAGCTCTCAGAGCCCTCAAAGAAGAGCACACATAGTTGTCCAAGAAGTTGAAGGAGGCGGACAAGGCTCGACTAAGCGCTAAGGCTGGCCTAAAGACCACGGAGAGCTAGTTAGAGGATCAGCGCCAAAAATTGCACATAACCGAGATAAACCTGGCCACAAAAAAAAAAAAGTTTTGGATCTTAAGGCGGAGCTGTAGAAAACCAAGGATTTTGCTCAGGTGGCTAGGGAAGCCGTTGAGGCCGCTGTGAAGGCATCCTACGAATGTGGGGTGCAGGACACGGAGACCCGGCTGGCAGAGGAGGTTGCCGTAGTGTGCAAGGACTAATACACCGAGTCATAGGGAGTAGCAATGGACCGGGTGGGAGTCCTTGCAGACTCCGAGCTGAGAGGGTCGAGGATATCTTCTTCCCAAAGGATATTCGAGAAATTTCGGATATGGTCCCTCTTCCCGAGTAACTCCCTACCACCCAAGCTCTCCCTCTTAGAGTGGGTAAGGAGGCTTAGCCTTCGATGAAGGCCAAGCCCTCTAAGGATGCCCTTACAATCAGGGATGTGGTCTCCCAGGCCAAGAGTCCTTGTAGACTCTGAGCTGAGGAGGGTCGAGGATATCTTCTTCCTAGAGGATATTCGAGAAATTCCGGATATGGTTCCTCTTCCCGAGCAACTCCTTACCACCCAAGCTCTCCCTCTTAAAGTGGGTGAGGAGGCTCAGCCTTCAATGAAGGCCAAGCCCTCTGACGATGCCTTTACAATCAGGGATGTGGTCTCCCAGGCTGAGGGTGGCAAGCTGAAGGCCGCTGATTCCGAAGAGGGCCCTTAACTAGCAGAAAAGTAGTTGTAGGATTTTTCTTTATTATTGTATTTTTTTTTCCTTTTCTTGTGGCTTCTGCCACCACTTGTAATGCATCTTCCTTTGACTAATGAATAGACTTTTCTTTCTACTTCTTGTGTCTCTACTTTATATGCTTTCAAGTTTAATATTATTGCAAATAAGATTGAACTGTTGCCACTCTAACTTTAATAGAAACTAATAACAATACCCTGCCACCAACTTAATTGATTTGACTAAGTGCCAGCAACAAAGAAATTTATCCCATATTTGTACTGTAACCTGATCCTTCTGCCATGAAGGCTAAATCCAATAAAGATAAGTACTCTTCATTCTACCCAACACTTGGGTAAATAATTAAGGACTTTAGCTTGCACAAAGCCAGCTATTCGAGGAGTCAGATATACTCCTACATTTGTTTTAGCACTAAGTGAAAAATAAATAAGTACCTCAGTGTTAATACTTAGCAATATACCATAAAGTATTGATTTCCCTTAAGTATGCAGTTTGGGGGATCAGATATTGAATGTTAATTTCACCCAAGTATACGGTTCGAGAGACTTGACATGCCTTAAGATCTATTTAACACTTATAAAGATGTCATTGAGTGTTAATTTCACCCAAGTATGTGGTCCGAGAGACCTGACATAACTTAGGATATGTTTAACACTTATAAAGATGCCATTGAGTGTTAATTTCACCCAAGTATGTGGTCCGAGAGACGTGACATAACTTAGGATCTGTTTAACACTTATAAGGATGCCATTGAGTGTTAATTTCACCCAAATATGTGGTCCGAGAGACCTAACATAACTTAGAATCTGTTTAACACTTATAAAGATACCATTGAGTGTTAATTTCACCCAAGTATGTGGTCCGAGAGACCTGACATAACTTAGAATCTGTTTAACACTTATAAGGATGCCATTGAGTGTTAATTTCACCAAAGTATATGGTCCAAGAGACCTAACATAACTTAGGATCTGTTTAACACTTATAAAGATTGAATAATGGGAAGTATAATGCCTTTATACAACAAATGAACATATTGACAAAGGAAACTTTCATTAATAATAATACATTTTTAGATTGTTTACATTCCAAGGGCGCGGTATTACATGCTCATCTAAGTCTTCTAAAAAATATGCTTTTATACAAGCCATCAAGGTGATGCGATATGGTCCTTCCCAATTGAGCCCTAACTTTCCTCACGCTGGGTTCTTTGCAGTACCAAAACTTTTCTCAATATCAAGTCACCAGGCACTAATGGTCTCAGCTTTACATTGGTGTCATAACCTTGCTTGAGTTTGTGTTGGTAGTATGCCAATTGGACCATTGTACTTTCTCTTCTTTCTTCAATAATGTCTAAGCTCTTTTCTAGCAACTCATTGTTACTGCTCGGATTGAATGAGCTGGTCTTTAGCATTGGGAAGCCAGTTTCTAAAGGAATAACAGCCTCGGCTCCATTAGTTATTGAAAAGGGAGTCTCCCCCGTTGACTTGCGAGATGTGGTTCGATACATCCACTGGACATGTGGCAACTCTTCCACCCATTTTCCCTTCGCATAATCCAACCTCTTCTTGATTCCATTCACTATGACCTTGTTAACAGTCTCGACTTGTCCATTCCCTTGGGGATAAGCTGGTGTAGAATATATATTTGTAATTCCCAAATCAAAGCAACATCTTTTGAAAGATTTACTATCAAACTGAAGGCCATTGTTCGAGATGAGGGTGCGAGGGACCCTGAACCGGGTGACAATGTTTTTCCAGACAAATTTCTTGGCATCCACATCTCTGATATTCACCAAGGGCTCAGTTTCAACCCATTTAGTAAATTAGTCCGTACTGACCAGCAAATACCTCTTGTTCCCTACAGCCTTGGGGAAAGGGCCAATAATATCTAAGCCCCATTGAGCAAATGGCCAAGGGCTAGATAAGGGGTCCTCTTGGTTGATGTATATTTGGTGAAAATCTTTGGCAATGATCACACTTCCTCACATATTCATGTGCTTCTTTCTACATATTTGGTCACTAATAGCCCCGAGTGATGGCTCTATGAGATAAAGATCTGCCTCCTGTATAGCTTCCACAAATCCCTCCATGTAATTCCTCAAGGAGCAGCTTTGATGCCTCAGGGTGAATGCATAGTAGATACAGCCTAGAAAAAGAGCGCTTGTATAATTTTTGGTCCTCGAATAGCTAGAAACAAGGTGCCTTTCTCCGTATTTTGTCAACTTCTGTTTTATCTTCCAGCAAGATGTCCTTTCTCAGAAATAGTACTATGGGATCCATCCAACTAGGCCCTACTCTGACTTGGTGAACATGAACCATCTTTCCCTTTATCTCTGTGGGTTTGCACAAGTCTTCTATAAGGATAACTTGAGGTAAGCTCTGTACCGAGGAGGTTGCAAGCGTGGCTAGGGAATTAGCATGTGTGTTTCCATTTCTAGGGACGTGTAGTAGGCTGAAGGGTTCAAATCCTGATTGCAAATGCCTAATTTGACTTAAGTACCCTTGCATTCTCTCATTTCTTGCTTCTAGTTTGCCCTTCACCTAGCCGACAACTAGTCTTGAGTCGGAGAATATCTTTACTACCTTTCCTCCCATTCTTTGAACCATGGACATTCCTTCCAGTAAAACTTCATATTCAGCCTCATTATTTGTGGCTGAGAAGCCCAATCTTAATGATTTCTCAATGGTGAGCTTTTCAGGTGAGATCAGAACTAGCCCTACTCTGGATCCCCTTTGGTTTGTTGCTTCATCAACATACACCTTCCAATACAAAGGTTCTTGCGGGCTAATTGAGCTAACCAATTTTTCATCCATGTGCTGCACTTCTATCTTATTCTTAAACAGGGCTTTAGCGAACTCGGCCACCAAATCCGCGAGGATTTGGCCATTGACAGAGGTATGGGGCATATATTTGATGTCAAAAGCCCTTAGGATCGTACCTCCATTTGGCAATCCTTCTCTTGTAATCAGCAATATGGAGTAGAGCTCTGAGCAGAACTTGAGTTAGGACAACAACTATATGTGCCTGGAAATAATGGGGGAGTTTATATGTAGTGTGTACTACCGCCAAAACGGTCTTTTCTAATGGCAAATAACGGATCTTGGCCTCATGCAGCGAGCTGCTCACATAATAAACTGGCCTTTGTATGCCGCTATCAACTTGAATCAAGACCAAGCTCACAGCATGAGGGGCCACAACAATTAAAACAAATAGAACTTTATCCATCTCAGGACTGGACATGATAGGTAGATGAGAGAGATATTCCTTAAGCTGCTGGAAGGCTAAAGCACATTCCTCGGTTCACTCAAATCCCTTCCATTTATTCATCAACAGGAAGAAGGGTCTGCATCTATCGTTGACCGAGAGATAAACCGGTTCAAGGCAGTAGTCATTTCGGTTAGCTTTTGAACTTCTTTGGGATTCCAAGGTGGTTGTAGATTGTTTATCGCCTTAATCTAGTTGGGATTAACCTCGATTCCCCGGTTAGTCACCATATAACCCAAAAACTTGCCTGATCCCACACCAAAAGAGCACTTGGAAGCATTAAGGTGTAACTTGTGTTTCCTTAGAGTTTCAAAAATGTTTCCAAGGTCTCCCACATGCTCAAACACCACCTTGCTCTTCACCACCATGTCATTTATATAGACCTCAATACTCTTGCCTAACTGTGGTTCAAACATCTTAGTTATCATCCTTTGATAGGTGGATCTCGCATTTTTCAAGCCAAAGGGCATCACTTTTTAATGGTAATTTCTAGTGGGAGTGACAAAAGTTGTCTTCTCCTGATCATCTAGGGCTAGTGGTATTTGATGGTATCCTTGAAAGGCATCTAAGAAGCTCATCCGAGGATGGCTTACAGTGGCATCTACTAGCTGGTCTATTCGAGGCATAGGGAAGGGATCTTTTGGTGCAGCCTTGTTTAAATCCGTGAAATCCACACATACTCCCCATTTCTCATTCTTTTTCTTCACTTAACAGATGGATTGACATTCAAATGGTGGCAAATGAAGTTTGGGTCCACCCTTAGAGCTTCATAAGCACTCCACACGAATACATCAACATTTTTTCTAAGGAACTCAATTAGCTCTTCCCTCTCTTGGGGAGGCAGCTGGGAACCGACCTGAAAGAACTTCTCCAGATCATTGCGAACAACAACCTTCTATAGATCTTCACATTTCGCTTCCTCAGTTGATCCATTATCGAGCAACATTGGAGTTTTTGATTGCTATAAGCCCTTTTCAGCAGAGATCAAGGACTCAGCTTCGGGCCGATGTAAGATGGCAGCCACCATACACTGCCTAACCATGGACTGACTCCCCATAATCTCTTTAACCTGGCCCTCTGACGAATATTTCACCTTCTGGTATAGGGTAGAAGAGACGGCTCCTAAGGCATGACACCAAGTTCTGGACGCAATAGCTGTGTAGGGTGAATAAGCGTCCACCACAATGAAATCCACCTCCACTACTTCTGAACCGGTCTGTATGGGTAGTCTAATCTGACCTTTTGGAATAATAGTCTTCCCTTCGAAACTTACAAGAAGGGAATCGTAGGCTGTTAGGTCCTCGAATTTCAAATTTAGCCTTTTGTATAGGTCGGGGTACATAATTTCGATATCACTGCCCTGGTCTACCAACACTCTCTTCACATCATACCCCCTATCCTGAGTGTGACCATCAAAGCATCGTCATGGGGTTGGATGGTTCTGATCTTATCCTTGTCCGAGAAGTCCAAAATTGGTTGGATTTCTATTCTGGCTCTTTTTGTCTTTGAATTGTTGTCCTCGGTGGACAACTGAGCCACAAACATCACTCTGGAGGGACAAGAATCGATCCTACCGGAAGCAGCAAAGATCATATTGATCGTTCCCAGAGGAGGTCTTGAAGAAGCATCTCTCTAGGGATTTGAACCTGTCTACGTCACCTGGCCACTGGAATGGTGCAATAGTTGCTTCAACTTTCCTTCTCGGACCAGTTGGTCCAAATGGTCCTACAAATTCCTGCAATCCTCCGTAGTGTGTCCCTGGTCTTGATGGTATTGGCAATAAAGGCTCTAGTTGCGCCTCATGGGGTTTCCAGCCATTTGTTCGGCCATTTGAAGAACTCATTCTTAATCTTCTCCAGAACCTGATGCATCGGTTCTCGGAACACTGCATTAACCGCCTGGGTGTTGGCAGACCCTGACTGTCCAGCGAAATCTTTCCGAGGTCGATTATTATTGAATCGGTCTAACCTGAAATCTCTCATCTCCTGAAGAAAAACCTTCGCTTTACCTTTCCCTTACTGTTGGTCTTCCTCAACCCTCTTGTACTTATCAATCTAGTCCATGAGTTGGATCACACTGGTAACAGGTTTGCCAGTCAGAGACTTCTTTAAACTGTGCTCGGCAGGGAGGTTGACCTTAAAATACTGATGGCCACATCATCAAAGTTACCATCTATCTCATTGTATATTTCCTAGTATTTGTCCGAGTACGTTTTTAGGGCCTCCCCTTCTCTAATGGATAAGGACAGTAGTGAGTCCAAGGGCTGAGGTACCCTACTACACGTGATAAAACAAGAGCCAAAGGCCTAGGTAAGCTCCTTAAAGGAATCTTTGGAATTGACCCTCAGACCATCGAACCATCTGATCGCCACAGGTCCCAAACTGGAAGGAAACACTTTGCACATCAAAGCCTCGTCCTTAGAGTGGACAGCCATTCTCTGGTTGAATTGGCTCACATGTTCTACAGGGCCCATTCGACCATTGTAAATGGTGAATGTGGGCCGATGGAATCGTCGAGGAAGTTTTGCCTTCTCTATCTTGCGTGTGAAAGGTGATTTGGAGATTTGATTCAACGCCTTGCTCATAGCGTTGTTTCCTAAGCCTTTACGAGGCGGGCTCTTGTATCTTTGCTTGTGGTGGTGCTCTTCATCGTAGGAGAAAGATTCGCTTGGTGGAGTTCTTGACCTTTGCCTATAACTAGCATCTTTTTCATCATTGGAGGAGACGTCAGAATTGGAAGGGTTTTGTTTCCGTTGTGCATGGCGCAGCTTCTTCTTTAAATTGTCAATCTCCCTTTGCATGGCTCTTTTGTTCTGCTCTTGAGAGACGTGACTCCCAACTTGAGAATGACTTTTACCAGTATGTGTGGTGTGTGTGCTATCTTCTCGATCTCGCTTACATTCAAGGTTAAGGAAGTCATCATGTCACTTAGAACCCATAGATTCTTCTTGATGGGGACCTGATCCTACCATAGTTAAACGTCGTACTCACTGTCACACAACTTCTTCCCACAGACGGCACCAATTGTAAGGACCCGTTTCGCAACCTAAACCCAAGTTGTATGATCTTAGCCTAGTGAGCCCAGTACAATGAATTTGTAGAGAGTGAGTCAAAGAATTAGGCCTTAGTGACTTGGACAACGGCTAGTACTGAATTAAATGACAATCAAATACAAATAAGAGATTCTGATATCAATGGACTTACAATCTAAGGAAGTCTCACTTTTATAAATTGATCACAATTGGGTACAAGTGCAATTTAGATTGCTAAAATGTTCTTTCTAATCAATTTTTTGATCCCCCTCTCATAAAGGGTCTCCCACATTATATAGCTCTCTTGGGATCATCTTGATTTTACACTTGTTGATTATTTGAGTCCTTACTTGAGTGTTTGTCCCATCAGACACCCTCTTTGGCTTTCTGTGAGTGGTAGTAAACAAGACAGCACTGTTTAGAGGTCTTCTCCACATAAATGCGGCCAGAAAAGTAGCTGCAATGCATTTAATGCGGTGGTAGCAGCTTTCCCTTAGATATTTTTGGGTTTCCTTCCTTCTCGTATGTTCATGAGGCACGCCTCTATCCCTAGAGCCTCTTGGAGGGTCATTCTAATTGCTGGAATACATATTTGAGCTGCATTCATCATATTTGAGGAGAAGCTCCTTCTCGGACCACCTTCGATTCATTCCTTATTCATGAGACTTTAAATTGGAACCTCTCATAACTATTTGTCTCTCCTCGGATCATTCAATGTTTTCGGACAAAGCCCAAGGCCCAATATATGATTTGGGCTCTTATCCCTACATATATATAATCTTAAAAAAAATAGTATTATCTTAAATTAAAAAAAAAAAAAAAAAAAAAAAAAAAAACTTTAATGCTATGTTTGGAAAGGGGTGAAAGGAAGGGAAACGAAAAGAAGTGAATATATGTCATTTCCTAGCAAATACTGGTAGTAGGTGCAATTTTAAATTTCAAACAAAAGGGCCACTCATCATCTCTTCTCATGAGAGAGAGCTTAATTGATTTAAAAAAAAAAAAAAAAAAAAAAAAAAAAAAAAAAAAAAAAAAAAAAAAAAAAAACCTTTCACCTAAAGTCAGAACCCCACCCAATGCATCATTCTCTTTTCCCGTAAGCCTCCTCCTCCCTTTTAATCTCTATTTTTTTCCCCATAACTTTCATGCGGCAAGATCTAGCAAAGTGGAGCTATCATCGGCAAAGAAATTAGAGCCTAACGAACGGGATTGATGGGTTGGGTTTATAGGCGAATAATAAGATTGATTATTGGCCATTCTTGAGAGAAATCGTTTACACAAGATTTTGAGGTTTAGCCAGTAAACCCGTGGCCGTTTTTGGAAACTAGGGTTCAACCTCAGTTCAAATGGTTTCTAGTTAAATTGAAATTTTTGGTTTTCTTATTTTTAAAAATTGGATTGGTGTTTGATTCTCAGTTAACCCGGTTTGATTGGCCAGTCTAGTCCGGTTTTAAAAACCATAAATGCGCTTTTACACTTTGTTTGTTTTGAAAATATTTTCTAGAAAATATTTTTTCATTTTCAGGGGTTTGTTTGCATTTAAAATGTTAAATGTGGTCAAACTTGTAAAATATTTCAATTGATTGTAAAATCATTTTAAAAAAAAACTGTAAAACATTTCACCTTTAAAAACATGGCAACATATTTTACGAAAACACATAGTTGCTGGCTCCCCTGCTAGTTAATTCATTTGTTTCTCCTGCTGAAGTCATCGACTCATTGTTCTCTCTCTTAGTTAATTCCGAAATGGACATTTGATGAATTAGCCTCAAGGTTTTCAGACCCGAACTGTTCATTGAATCGTAAAAGGGAGAGGTTCAAGGTTTTTGAGGACGAACCGAAGTCGAACCGAGGTTGAACCGTGATGACGTCATAATTAATTAAAGCCTAAATATAGATATTAAATTTATAAAACTAGCAAAATTGACAATATATCTATATATGTGAGGGAAATTTAATGATTTTCAAGCATATATTTAATAATTAAATAAGAAAGTTAATAAAATAAAATAATAACCATGAAAACATTAAAATTTATGATTAATTTTTGAAGTAAATTTGAATATCTTTAAAGGATTTTAATTATAATTTTTTTTATTCCTTGTAAGAGATGGATAATTTAATTAAGTAGAATAAAATTGTAAAAAAAAAAAAAAAATTTGCTAGGGGTTGGACCCCACGGTTCTTACCGGTTCGTGCGGTCCAACCCCGGTTTTAGCGGTTCACGAAATTAATAAAAAATCCAGTTCTTTAGGCTTAAAAAACCGGTTTTCATCCCGATTCTCGGTTTTCACGGTCCGACCTCCCGGTCTAGTCCGGTTCTGAAAACTATGATTAGCCTCATTGTGGTCGAGTCGAGTCAATGACAACTAAGTAAATACATGCCATATCCTTATCAAGTAATAAACTTTTTAATATGGAAAACGCTATTGCTATATTACTAATTTTAGTTCTAAAACTTTACAAATAGATGTGAATTGGTGTGGTGTCACTTCGAAAAAGAAATAAATTATTTTAGTAATTTTTTTGAATTGTTTTTAAAAGTTTGACTTATTAATTTGTAAAACTTATGTAGCTCAATGGCATAGTTTGATCTTCTTCACTAGAAGAATCAAGATTCAAATCCCCTTGCCCCGATTCTTATAAAATTAATAAAAAAAAATGTAGTATCTTTTACATCCCTCTATGTATATTTTATATATTTTAAAAACATATTATGTTTATTTTGGGTTACAAAAAATAGGTAACAACTTTTAAAATGTTTGAAAAAAAAATCTAAAATTAATTGAAATTCAATATCAAAGATGTTTTAGTCCACGAGAGAATTTTCTTTTAAAATGTTCATATTTTTTATTGTAAAACTCAATTTTATCATCCTTTTGTCTTTTGCATTGGCAACCAATAGACATAAATGATGCCCATCTAAATCTATCCTGAAATTTTATAATTTGAAGTTGATCATTTTGTTTATGCACTATAATCATTATTAGTATTATGTCAAGAGCTTTGCAGTTCAATTGATACATTCTAATATTTTCAACAAAAATATTTAGGTTTCAAATCTCTCCTCCCAACTATTTGGCATTACAGTATCCAACATCCTTCAATAGAAGTCTTCAACTATGATATATATATATAGAGTGCCAAGTTAAAATTGGCAAATCATTCCTACACAGTAAGTAATCAGCAAGTCAAAGTCATCTAACTTTGAAGTACTTCAATAATAGCTAATAATTACATGAATCATTACTTTTTTTTGTACCTTTCTCTATATATGTGACAAACTGACTATGTAACAAAACACAGGTTGCACTAAGGTGGGTACTCGAGCATGGGATGTTTGTCATTGTTGAGAGTTTCAACAAGAAGAGGATGAAAGAAAACATGCAAATATTTGATTGGGAGTTATGCATGTGATGATGAGTTAGAGAAAATAAAAAAAAAATGATCAGTGCAGGGCATTCAAAGCTGAAAATTTTGTTACTGAAAAGGGGCCTTATAAGTCCTTGGAAGAACTTTGGGATGACTACGCATGAAACTTTATCTTCATCAATAAAAAGTTTGTGCAATTGAAAAAATAATTTGTTTAAAAATTGCATCTAGAAAGGAAAACAGAAATGTCAATAAAGATTTTATGTATTTTATATATGTACTTTATTGCTATAAAAAAGTACGTTATCTTGTTAAATGCTAATTATTGAGGCCGTTTGTTATTGAATTTCATTATGAAAATTATATGTCTCACTTATATGTAATTTATTTATCCCTTTACAAGCCTACGAACCACCATTATCCTAGTCTTCTTTTTTATTTATTTATTTTTTCTTTTCTTTTTAAACTTTTGAGAAGATATTTCTATTTGAACCTTGTGGCAAGTCATTAAATTGTTTGACTCATTAATTCCTCTAGTTGGTTTTAATCACAAAAATGATTATGTCTTAGTTCATTGTTAACTAAGGTACTATTGGCTTTCTCAAAAAAAAAAAAAAAAAAAAAAAAAAAAAAAAAAACTAAGGTACTATGGGGTGCCTAACAGATTCAATGTGGGAAAAGTTGTAGTTGGGAACGTGGGCAAAAGATTCATTTTAGTTTCTTTTCCTATTTTATTCCCCATTTTCTTTCGGATTCCAACAGATACATTTTGGTGGGTTTGGATGGAAAACATCGAGTCCCATAATATTTTTATTTTTTATTTTGTTTTTCAACTCAACCAAACATTAAGAGAATGGCATTCTCTCTTTTCTTTTCTTGCCTTTCCATCCTTCCTTTTTTCACTTGAACCAAATTAACATACCATATAGGATGAATATATTTCAAGGAAAGAGTTTGTGTTTTAGATTTATTTTAGAGGGGGAAAAAGATTAATATTTATAAGTGATATAAAATAATGTAGTTACATTTTAATTAACATCATTTCGTATTATTATCCTTAACTATTTCTTATGTAATATGCAGCTTTATACCTTTAGCATACTCATCATCCTTCTCCACCCAAAAAAAAAAAAAAAAAGCATACTCATCATCCTCCATTACTACCAACACGAGAGAGAGAGAGAAAGAATGATTTGTATATTTATGTGTGTAACACTGTACAAGAGAGAGCCTTTATATAGGCACACTATGTGTGTAGTTCAAGTAGTATGACTGTATGAGTGTAGAGCAAATACAATAGTACAATGCACCTAAGCCTAGTGGGTTGATAACCTAACATATATACAAACATCTCCCCTCAAACTGGAGGTGGCGTGGAGATAGTCAACTAGAATTTAGATAAGATCTTGAAGATGACTAGGTGGGTGAGACTTGGTGAAGACATTGTAAGTTAGTCTACTAAGAAAATGGAATGCAACTAGAGAGTTCCTTGCTTGAGATAATTAATGACAAGTGCTGTGGCAATCGATTTCAATATGTTTGGTAAGTTCATTGATGACATCATTTAGAGCAACGTGATTAACATCAATTGTCACAATAAAAAGAAGTGCTAGTAAGTTGTGGAGTATCCAAGTCAGCCAAGAGCTATTAGACCTAGACTAGCTCGGTGGTGGTGCTAGCAAGGGCACAATACTTGGCTTCGATACTAGAATAGGCAACAATATCCTGCTTCTTTTTATGCCATGAAATGAGAAAAGTGCCTAACAAGAAATAAAAGATTGTTGTGGAGCAATAATTAATGGGTAATTTTGTAGGTTTTAATGGCATTACGGTCATTTTTTTAGGTTCTAAGGGTATTTCTGTAATTTTAGAAGGTTTCGGGGGGGGGGGGGGTATTTTGTCATTTTAGGTTTTGAAGATATCTCAGTCATTTTTTAGTTTTCAAGTGCATTATAGTCATTTTTTAGGTCCTAAGGTTATTCCAGTTGCTTTTTAGGTTACAAGGTCATTTTAGTCATTTTTTAGGTTTTAGGGTTATTTCGATCATTTTTTAGGTTCTAAGGGTATTTCGGTAATTTTTAAGGTTTCAGGGTCATTTTGGTCCTTTTTAGGTTCTATGGGTATTTCAGTCATTTTCTTAGGTTTCAAGTGCATTGCGGTCTGATAGTTTTTAGACACCTTAAACAATTGATTTAACCTAAATAATTAGCCAAGTTGTTACTTAGTCCAATTAAATAAGTCTAGGTTATCACAAAAATAAAGATCAAATCATGCAAAGCAGCGGAAAATAAATAACACAAGATATGATCACCTAGGAAACCAAACCGGTAAAAACCTGGGGAGGATTTGACCTAGCTATCCTCAAGGTAAACTTGAATTCACTATCTTGAAAGAATTGAAGTTCATACAATAAGACTTACAATCCCCCACGCTCGACTTCTTATTGCTACCAACCAGTAGAACTTACTGACACGACCACATGCAAACTCCGAATCCACGGACTCCTTCTTTCTTGGATTCACCACCAGATACAAGCACACCCGCTTGTGTTTTCTTTAAGTTTCAATGGCAGCAACTGAATTGATCATTGAGGCGTAGATAAATCTTCTCCTTGAAAACCCTAAGTTTGTGTAAAGGAAAGCTCTTCTAGATCTCACAAGAGATTTACACAAACCGTAATTATGAGCAACACTAAAATGTGGCTAGGGTTTGCCTTTTATACTTAGGATAAATAAGAAACCCTAAAAACATTTTAAAACACTTAGGGCTGAGTTGGACGAATCTGCAGAAAATCATTCTGCCCGAGCTTTGATCGATCGAGCCAGGCCGAAAGGCACAATGCTTCTTGCTTTAACTCGATTCCAACTTTACATAAAATCACAACTTTGAGCTAGACTAAAACACTTCTAAACACATTGTTTTGATCATGGTTTGCCAACAATACAAATTAGAGTTCTAAATACATAAAATCCTAAGACTTTAGAACCTAACAAACTCCCCCTTTGGCAATCCGTGACAAAACAAAACTAGAAGCTCAAAGTTTACAAAATAAAAAGCCCTTTGCAAAATAATGCTCATAAAACAAATTCAATCCTAACTACTATCCATCAGTTGCAAGTGTAGACAGCAGCTCAATTGAATCAACCTGTATATTTCCTGAAACACTAAACAAAATGCATAACCGCATGTGTGGAAACAATACAAGTAAACAAAGTAACTTCTTGATTTCAAACAACACACAATAAAAACATATATTAATGAATAACTCATAAATTTAAATCAATAAGCAGTTTGAAACAAGAAACATATAAAGTACTAACAAAACATAAAACTCCCCCTAACATGAATATCCCATAAAAAAACATGGCAAGAGCTAAAAAAGTAAAGTACAAAGTGAAGCACCTAGATACAATCTAAACTCCACAAGCTCCAACCAAAAACAAATAAACTCCCCTTGAAAGCGCAAAAACTCTACAAAGTACTCCCCCGTTTTGTGACGGAATGCCAAAGGGCAAACAGAATCCATCATCAAAAGGGAGGTGGTCTAAACTGTGCCAACTCCGCACGCAGGGCACGGATTTCATCGAGCATGTCCACCAAAATCTGTCCATGAGCCGCCTGAACGGTCAAGACATGATCCAACGTGCGACGAATGTCTGAATCATCCGAAGTAGTTGGTGGAGGAACATCATCATCAGCAGCAGCACCTGATGTCTCAGCAGCATCAACACCTGTAGAAGAGAGAGGAGGGGGAACACCACTAGATGACGCACCACTAGATGACGCACCTCTAGGACGAGAAGGAGCAACTCGCAAGTGAGTAGTCCTCTAACGAAGAAAGGTGGCACCTATGGGAGCAACAACATGAACAGACTCATCAGACGGAAAACCATCTAGACCTAAAAAGAGCAAAATCCTATAAATGAAAATAGGATGAATCAGCGCATGCCCTACGGCAGAACTCCTATGAACCTCGTTCAAAGAACGAAGGAACAAGTGAGGAAAACTGATAGATGCTCCAGAAACAAAGGCATACAAAAACACACATCGCTCTAAAGGGATGGTGTGGAAGTGAGAAATAGGCCACAATGAATTACACGCTATCTTAAAGAAAAGATAGGCAGTCTCGGTAAGCTCAGCGGACGTGATCCGAGGATCAGAACCCTACTGGATAGATGACCCAGTGATGTATGACATGACTACATCTAATGAGGGTGACTCATCATAGGGATAGTCAGGCTCCCGAACAACCGGAACCCCAAGAGCCTCAGCCACTACCCTAGGGGTAATGGTGAACTCAACACCTCGTATCCAACTCCTAACAAGGGTATTGGAATCATAGATGTGGCAAGAGAGGTTCGAGAAAAACTCTCTAATCAGGGCGGTCGGGGGTGGATGATCTATCTCTAAGAGAGGCAACCAACCTCTAGACTCAAAATTGGCCCTAATGGCCGGATCAAGCTCATCTAAGACCACAGCTCACTCAGCCCAAATCTTACGCTTACGGTTTAAAGTCTCAAAGGCCTCTCTGCACTTATCATTCCTAAACTCCTCAACCCTAGAGGGAGACACAGAGGAAGTGGAAGGGGTCCTATTGGCTCTAGTTTTCCTAAGCATGGTGCTAAGATAAGGACCAAAACACAGAGCACAAGAACAAAACATAAAACCAATGGCAGACTGCAAGTTAGCACAAAAAAAATATAGAATTACAATCTATATGATGCATGACAAATTTTAAATGGAATGATGCATGTTCTAATGCAGTGCAATTAAGTCCAAAAAGTTCAAATTCACAAAATTGGCTTGAACATAGAGGTATTAACACAAAAACCCCAAAATTTGGAAAACCACTTGATCAATTTGGAAAATATTGACGAATTGATCATCACACATGATAGAATTAAAAAATTAATGACCAAATACATCAATATGACAAGCCAATTTCATCAATCTTGACCCAATTAGAAAAAATCCCCAAATCGGATCAATTTCAAACCCTAGAATTTCCAATTTTTCAAAAACCACAAAATTGATCAAATTAAACTACAAGGATCATCATTATAGCATCCTAGAACAAAAACCCATTGATCAATTTCACCAAAACAGGTTTGAATCATCAAAAACCCCAATATATAGAAATTGCCGAAAATACCCATAACAATGCATGAAAAATGCATAAAATCATGAAATAAAATGCAAAAGGAAGGGCAAAAGAGACTTACCGGCCTTCAAGGACAAAAACCTTGCAAAAAAACTTGGAGGAAAACGACAAAAAATCGATGGTGGAGCCTTAGCCAAGTTGGAGAGAGAGAAAAGGTTGAAAAGTTTTGAAAAAGAACCTTTTGAAAAAAGACAAACTAACCTTTTAAAAAACATGTTTCACGAGTTTCGATTGATCGAAAAATAGCCTCGATCGATCGAAACAGACAGAGACTCTATTTAAAAAATTTGAAACAAGTTCAATCGATCGAAACAGACAGAGGCTCTCTCTATCAAATTTAAAATTTTTGATCGATCGAAAAACAGAATGGATCGATCGAAATGGGCAGAGGCTCACCAAATTTGAGGAAAAACACAGTTTTTTTGAAAAAAATTTAGAATCAACTCAAAGCATTGAAATTTAAGAACAAAATGCATGAGTATGAGATGATATGATTTTCAAAAACAATAATTTTAAGCCCAAATTCTCCAAAACAAAATTTCTTGCATTCTCCACAAATTTTCAAGCAACAAATTAATTTTGCACAAAATTCAAAGTATTTACAAAACTTGGTTGGTCAGACCAATAAACACACACAATAACATGTACAAAGTTTAGCAAAGAGTAACTCGTGTAGTGTGTGCAACTAGCAAAAACTTGAGATACATGTGAGGTGATATGTGAATAGCAATCAATCACAAAGTCAACAAAATTCATCACAAAGAATTTAAAAGAGACTATCACCTAAAGAGTTACTTCATATAACTCTCACATTTCCTAGATCATAAGCTTGCAATCATGTAAGTTTCTTGTATTTATGCCTCATAATATATACCAATTTTAAGTCATGTGAGTTTGGCATCAAGCCTAATAGTACACACCAATTTTAAGAATTAAGCAATTTAAACCGAGGCTTCACCTTATGTTCTTTTTGTGCATGTGCTACACTTTCTCGAGTACAAAATCTTATGATATGCACTAAGGTGTTCATGATTGGCTAGTGAACAGTGGTGAGATGGTTATTTATGTTTTTCTCCAAAAGTTCAAGTCAAATAATTAAAAACATGTGACTTCAAGATTAAGACAAAATAATCAAAAGCCATAAACATCTTTCCCACACAACATGCACTACAAAACTTCAACTAGTAAAGTGCAATAAGTAAGCTCATCAAAGCTAAACAAGGTACAAAAGACATGTTATGTGAAAATAAATTGACCAACCTTGTTCTAAAAAACCAAGAAGAATAGTAGAAAACAAAATTTGCTTCCTTTTTCTTCTTTTTTTTTTTTTTTTTTAAAAAAAAAAATTAAAAAAAAAAAAAACCTAAAATGAAATGCATGAATGTTATGCTATGCAGATCCTAGAAAAAAAAAAAAAAAAAAAAAAAAAAAAAAAAACCACAACCAAAGAACAATGGTCACAAAAGGTAGAGCAATGAAGTACAAGGACCAAAAAGATCAAAACAGATCAGGAACACAGAATTACACCAATTACTTGACGAAGAGTCTCAAACTTACTTCTATCAAGAGGTTTGGTGAAAATGTCGGCATTCTGACGTTCAGTAGGAATATACTCAAGACACACAATCTTTCTTTCAACAAGATCCCTAATGAAGTGATACCTAATCTCTATGTGCTTAGTCTTAGAATGTTGAACAGGGTTCTTAGATATGTCAATAGCACTAAAGTTATCACAGTAAACCACCATGGTATCTTGGGATATCCCATAATCAGTTAAAACCTTTTTCATCCAAATAAGTTGTGAGCAACAACTTCCAGCAACAATATATTTTGCCTCGGCAGTAGACAAGGACACAGAATTTTGCTTTTTGCTCATCCAAGCAACAAGATTAGCTCAAACATAAAAACATCCACCAGTGGTGCTTTTTCTATTATCAGTATTACCAGCCCAATCAGAATTAGAAAAACCAGCAAGAGATAGATTAGACTCTTTACTATAAAATAATCCATAATCACAAGTTCCAGCAACATATTTAATTATTCTTTTGACAGCATTTAAGTGTGAAACTTTAGGATTAGATTGAAATCTAAAACAAACACCTGTCTAAATGCAATATCTGGCCGACTAGCAGTCAAATATAACAAACATCCAATTATACTTCTGTATAATGTAACATCAATAGACTCACCTGATGGATCATTTGTTAATTTTGCATTGGCGACCATTGGTGTTCTAGCATGGGCAGCATTGTCCAGTCCAAATCTCTTGACTAGATTCTTTGCATATTTTGCTTGGTTGATGTAGATCCCTGAATTCATTTGCTTCACCTGTAATTCCAAGAAATAAATTAGTTCACCAACCATACTCATTTCAAACATCGCCTTCATTTCATCTGCAAAAGAATGAGCAAGAGAGTCATTAGTAGTACCAAAAACAATATCATCTACATAAATTTGAGTTACAACAAAACTGTTCTTATCCTTTCTTATGAAGAGAGTAGTGTCTGCAAATCCCCTTTTTAAGCCATGCTCAGTAAGATATGCAGTCAATCTATCATACCAAGCCCATGGAGTTTGTTTCAAACCATACTGTGCTCTCTTCAACTTATACACATCATCCGGTCTGTGAAGGTCAACAAATCCTTTAGGTTGTTCAACATATACTTCTTCTTGCAGTATTCCATTCAAGAAAGTACTTTTGACATCCATTTGATATAGCTTGAAGTTCAGATGACTAGCTATAGACAATAATATCCTAATGGATTCCAATCTTGCTACCGGAGCAAAGGTCTCATCAAAGTCAATTCCTTCCACTTATGTGT
The DNA here is from genome assembly GCF_001633185.2 of Quercus lobata. Lineage (NCBI taxonomy): Eukaryota > Viridiplantae > Streptophyta > Magnoliopsida > Fagales > Fagaceae > Quercus > Quercus lobata. Next base: position 31,171,676 of record NC_044913.1, read on the forward strand.
AGCCTTGAGCAACAAGTCTTGATTTATTTCTGATAACAGTGCCATGTTCATCTGACTTGTTCTTAAAGATCCATTTAGTTCCAATTACATTTACACCATTTGGTCTAGAAACTAATTCTCACACATCATTCCGAACAAATTGATGAAGTTCTTCATGCATAGAGTTTACCCAATCAGCATCTTGAAGTGTCTCATCTACCTTTTTCGCTTCAAATTGGGACAAATAGCATGGATGTGTAATTACACTTAAGGCTTTTGACCTTAATCTCATGTTATCATTCAGACTTCCCAATATATTTGAGGAGGGATGATTAAACCTTACTCTAGAGGAAGGACCTTTAACTAGAGATGTGGATGTACCTCTCTGTTCTGATGAAGGACTAAACTCATGTTGAACCTATTGAGTCTCATGAACTGGAGTACAGAAATTGCATCATTCAACACCATTAGCTCCTCATCACTATGTTTCCCAACATAATCAACAGGAAGAGAGTCATTAACCTCCATAGGCTTATCTTGAACTTGAGTAGTACTTTCTGAATGTGCTTCTGGACATACTTCATCATTGATCACAACATTTGAAGATTTCATGACAGTTTTGGTTCTCAGATTATACACTCTATATGCTCTACTAGTAAAGGAGTACCCTAGAAAATATCCCTTGTCACTCTTTGCATCAAATTTCTCTAGGTGCTCTCTATCACGTAGAATGTAACAATCACTGCCAAATATCCTGAAATACTTAACGACCGGCTTCTTTCCTCTCCAGAGTTCATAAGGAGTCTTCTTGGAATCAGGTCTGAAATACACCCGGTTGAGTGTATGGCAAGCAGTGTTAACTGCTTCTCCCCAGAAAGATTTTGGAAATTTTTTATTGTGCAACATGACACGTGCCATCTCTTGAACGACCCTATCTTTTCGTTCAACTATTCCATTTTGTTGGGGTGTCTTGGGTGATGAAAATTCTTGATGTGTGCCCTGTTCATTGCGGAAGGTAGCTAACTTGGTATTCTCAAATTCTCTTCCATGGTCACTTCTGATTCTGGCTACCACTGTATCTTTTTCAACTTGCAATTTCTTACATAGATGTATCATCTTCTCAGGAGCCTCGGCTTTATCTTTCAAAAGCACAACCCAAGTATATCTGGTAAAGTCATCCACAACCACTAGAATATACTTCTTTCCTCCTAAACTCTGAACTCGAGCAGGACCCATAAGATCAATGTGCAGTAACTCCAGAGGTCTTGAAGTTTGAACACTAGCCACAGACGGATGTTTAGATTTTATCTGTTTACCTATCTGACATGGTCCACATATGCACTTATCTATCTTCTCAAACTTAGGTAAACCAACAACAGCATCACATTTGGAAATCTTTTCTAACTGCTTATGACTTGCATGCCCTAGCCGTTGATGCCACAAATCAACTTGATCAATCTTTCCACTAAAACACTTGTTACTTATGCTTGGTGTCAATCCATAACAATTGTCCGCTGTCCTTACACCAACACACATACAGTCACCTCCTCCATCAAGTATCTCACATTCATACTTAGTGAAGAGAACATTTAGTCCATTGTCGCAAATTTAACTGATGCTGAGTAAATTTGCCTTCAATCCATCAACATACCAAACATCTTCAAAAATTGGTAACCTTGGGATGTCCACAGTTCCAATGCCTCTGATGCCAGATTTGCTTCCATCTCCAAAAGTGACTGTCCCAATCTTCCCTTCAAAGAGGGTCTTGAATAATCCTTTGTTTCCTGTCATATGCCTGGAACAACCACTATCCAAATACCAAAGACAAGAATCATGTGCCTTTAAGGCGGTTAAGGCAGTATAACACAAATAATTATTACCACATATGATAAGACCAAGACGTTCAAGGAAAGATTTAACAAACTCAACAAGAGACAAATACACAAAGTAAGCAAGTTGATGAATAAGCAGAAAGAATTTCCAAGAGTCCATAACAAAGGGATCAACGATTAGCTCAGTGATCAAAGGATCAACAACAAAAGAGCTACCCGCTCTGATACTACTTGATAGTTTTTACACCCCTTAAACAATTGATTTAACTTAGGTAATTAGCCAAGTTGTTACTTAGTCCAATTAAACAAGTCTAGGTTATCACAAAAATAAAGCTCAAATCATGCAAAACAGCGGAAAATAAATAACACAAGATATGATCACCCAGGAAACCAAACCGGTAAAAACTTGGGGAGGATTTGACCTAACTATCCTCAAGGTAAACTTGAATCCACTATCTTGAAAGAATCAAAGTTCATACAATAAGACTTACAAGCCCCCACGCTCGACTTCTTATTGCTACCAACCAGTAGAACTTACTGACACGACCACGTGCAAGCTCCGAATCTACAGACTCCTTCTTTCTTGGATTCACCACCAGATACAAGCACACTCGCTTGTGTTTTCTTTAAGCTTCAATAGCAGCAACTGAATTGATCATCAAGGCGTAGATAAATCTTCTCCTTGAAAACCCTAAGTTTGTGTAAAGGAAAGCTCCTCTAGATTTCACAAGAGATTTACACAAACCGCAATTATGAGCAACACTAAAATGTGGCTAAGGTTTGCCTTTTATACTTAGGACAAATAAGAAACCCTAAAAACGTTTTAAAACACTTAGGGCTGAGTTGGACGAATCTGTAGAAAATCATTCTGCCCGAGCTTCGATCGATCGAGCCTGTCTTTCGATCGATCGAGCCAGGCCGAAAGGCACAATACTTCCTGCTTTAACTCGATTCCAACTTTACATAAAATCACAACTTTGAGCTAGACTAAAACACTTCTAAACAGATTGTTTTGATCATGGTTTGCCAACAATACAAATTAGAGTTCTAAATACATAAAATCCTAAGATTTTAGAACCTAACACGGTCGTTTTTTAGGTTCTAAGGGTATTTCGGTCATTTTCTACTTTTCTAGGTTATTTCGGTCATTTTTAAGGTTTATGGGTATTTCGGTCATTTTTAGGTTTCAAGTACATAATCGTCATTTTTTAGATTCTAAGGGTATTTCAGCCACTTTTTAGGTTATAATGTCATTTTGGTCATTTTTTAGATTTCAGAGTCATTTAGGTCATTTTTTAGGTTCTAAGCATATTTTTGACATTTTTTTAGGTTTTAGGGTCATTTCATAGGTTCTAAGAGTATTTCGGTCATTTTTTAGATTTTAAGGGCATCCTAGTAATTTTTGAGAATTTTGGAGGTATTTTGGTCACATGTGATATTGATATTGCCCAATGGGACAATGAAACTGTCAAATATGAAAAAAAAAAAAAAAAAAAAAAAAAAAAAAGAAAGAAAGAAAAGGAAATCACTAAATGTGATAAAAATACGGCCACATGTGTTATTGGTATTGTCCAATATGACAATGAAATTATCAAATATAAGAAAAAAATAAAGGTACAACCAAATGTGGCAAAAGTACAGTCACATGTAATGTTGATATTGCCTAATGTGATAATAGAATCATCAAATATGAGAAAAAATAAGGGAACCATTGAATGTGATAAAAAATACGGTCACATATGATATTGATATTGCTTAATGTGACGATGGAACTGTCAAATGTAAGAAAACAATAAAGGTAAAACCAAATATGACAAAAGTACAATCATATGTGATGTTTGTACTGCCTAATGTGATAATGGAACCATCAAATGTAAGAAAATGAATAAGGAAACCATCGATGTGACAAAAGTATGGTTACATGTGATGTTGGTACTACAGTCATATGTGATGCTGGTATTGTCGAATGTGATAATGAAACTATCAAATGTGACAAAAAAAAGAAATCATCAAATGTGACAAAAGTATAGTCACATATGATATTGGTATTGCCCAATGTGATGATGGAACTGTCAAATGTGAGGAAAATAAGTTAAGGAATTATCGAATGTGATAAAAGCACGCTAAAATGTGATGTTGGTATTACTTACAATGAAATAATCAAATGTAAGAAAAAAAATAAGGAAACCATCGAATGTGGCAAAAGTATAGTCACATGTAATGTGGGTACTGCATAATGTGAGAATAAGACCGTCAAATGTGATGTTTTAGTAATCTAGTACAGTAAGGACGGACCCAGGTGGGAGCCCAAGAGGGCTCGGGTCCCCCTGGGTCCAATTTTTTATTATATAATTATTATATATTTTATTTTTGTAGTTAGGCTCCTTTCCAAAACCCTAGGCCCCCTTTTTCCCAATTAGCCTAGTTAGTCTAACCCAAATAGCAACTATCCAATCCAAAAATTTATCAAAAACAATAAGAACATTCACAATAGTGATTGTATTTTAGCAAAAAAAAACTATTTTACCACCAAAGAACCAAAAAATCATGTATTATAGGAGAAGCTAAAGCTAATTTTTTTCAACTGTAGCAAACTTGAATAAATACTAGTTGACTGTAGCAAGTTATTAAAAATAAAATACAATATTTTATTAAGATTATATCTCTTCCTTCAATTAAAAAACTCTAATTCTCTCTCTTCCCTTACTATTTTAATGATTTGTTTATATTATTTTAAATGAAATGATAAAAAAAAAAAATAGAACATTTGATATTGGGTGTATTGTAAAGTGAAATGGTTGTAGACACCGCATTTTGTATCTCTTACGACTCGGGCCCCCATTTTCCAATGATGCTGAATTATAAGACCCAAGGTTGGTTTAGGACCCAATTAGATGTTAAATTGAGTTGAGAAATATTAAAATGAAAATATAAATTTTAATGAGCAAATAAATCTATTTTTGGAAAAATAAGGCTAAGTAAACCCTTGCTATGTGCATATAAGAATCGACTTGCGCATGCAACTTTTTGCACGTGTACACAAACCTAATCTTGCGCATGCATAGCGAATTCCATAAATTATACAAGACAAGTTTTCTGCATTAATATTGAGGTTTGGAACGAATCCCATATCGTTTGAGAGCTGTTCCAAACCCTTATTTTCACACTATAAGTAGCCTTACATGGTATATTTTCAAAAAACACAAAGAAATCCCATGAGAAAATACTAAGATTCACTAGAAATAGTGAATCAAAGAAGGAGTTTTTCACAAAATATCCTCAAGTCAATTTTCTTTTGATTAGGGCATTTTCTGGCATTGATCTTTGAGTTTAATATTATTAATCACTTTCTTATTGGTTTGTGAATAGATTTGACTAAAGGAAACGGTCAAAAATCAATCTTGAATAGCTTTTCTTTGAGGTATTAGTCTAAACTTTTCTTTTCCTTTTCTCTTCTTTTTTTATGCCTTAATATTTTTGTTTGCCCTTTTTTTTTTTTTTTTTTTTTTTTTGTCGTAATATGGATTAGTATGTTTATCTAGCTTAGGTTTATGTAGTTTTAAAAGTATGTTAGGATGTTAGATTTCTATTTTTGAAGTTTTATTGCATCTGCTTTGTTTCTAGGGTTTCTAGGCAGAAACTATGTATGCATAATCTTGCTTGCACATGCAGACTTGATTATACGCATGTAGGGAAGTTAATGCGTGTGTATGTGCGTATGAACTTACCCAGAAACTCTAATTTTTATTTATTTGTTTTTGCTTCTGCTTTCACATGTATGTTTCTATATAGCCTCTTTTCCATGTTTTTTATGCTATTAAAGCTTCTGTTTCACATGTTTAATTGTTTATTTGCCTTCACATGTTAGAATTAGGGTTTGTTTTGTGTTTTCTTTTTTTTGATGCCATGTACATGCATTCACATGTTCATGCATAATGCCATAGGTCCTGATTGCTGCAAGGTAAGTAAAGGTAAGTTATGCATTCACAATGCACATGCATGGTTGGGTTTGATGATATAATTGTGATCTTAATGCCTTGGATGATGACATGTTTTGGTTGGCTTTGTTTTTACCTTTGATCTTAAAGCTCACATGCTTCTGCCTTGGATAGCTATGATATGATGATAGGGTTTGTAATGAAGCATGATTAGATGTATGATTAGGATTTTGTGTTGCGATAAATGCCTTGATGCCATGACATGTATGCTAGATGGATGATAGGTTGTTTGTTAGATGAATGCTAGGGTATGCCATGATAGATGTATGGTTAGGGATGATTGATGTCATGTTGATTGTTAGATGAATGTGTGTGTGTGTGTGTGTGTGTGTGTGTGTGTGTGTGTGTGTGTGAGTTAGATATCAATATTGAGTGTGCCTTTAATAGGATTAAGACATAAGACACAATAATGGGAAACCAACCTTAGAGTTGGGCAGTTTTGGATGCCCAACATCTTCCTAAGACGACGACTCCGAAACCCCTTTGTGTCCACAGTAGTAAAATAGATAAATTAGTTTTTTAAGGGTTTAAAAACTAAAATTTTTAGTACCACCACTGTGAATACTTCTAACTTCAATGACAACAAAAAATCCTAACCAGCCAGTATTAAAAAAAAAAAAAAATTATTTTGTTTTTGTTTTTCTTTATTGGTAGATGGTTGCATCTTAATGTATTTAGAAATAACAATTTTGTGTATTTATAGTTTTTTAATACTATATGGATGTCTACTTGGAGTTTTTTTTTTTTAATTTTTATTTTATTTTATTTTATTTTAATTTTTTACTCTTCTACCTGCTAGCTTAAAATCTTGAGTGCATCCATATAATATAGCATGTTAACTATTTTTTTTTTTTGGGGAGGGGTGGGGGAGAGAAACGCATGTTGACTGGCAAAAATGGCCCATCAGCATTAATTTTTGAAATATTTAGCAACAGAGCACTGTTTCGGAAATAATTAGGGAAATACCACTTTTTCCGAAAACGCCGCTATAGGGCTCGAAAACGTCACTATAGGGCTTAAAAACGCCACTATAGGACCCCTTGAAACTGTTATGGGACTTACAAAAAAAATTTTGCAGGAAAACGCCGCTATAGGGCCCAAAAACGTCACTATAGGGCTTAAAAACGCCACTATAGGGCTCCTTGAACCTGTTATGGGACTTATAAAAATTTTTTTCAGGAAAACGCTGCTATAGGCCCGAAAAAGTGGTAGATTGCTATATAGTTCGGAAACAGTGTTTCTGAGCAAATTATTTCCAAAATTGATGGTAATGGGCCATTTTTGCCCATGTTGACTACTTATGAATACTGTATCCAAATTAAAAATAATAATAATAATAATAAAAAGAGGGAATACAGTAAAATTGCATTTTTTAGAATATCCAATGTGGATGCTCTTCTAAAATAATGGGCTAGCCGCCAGCCGGCTAGAGCTTGAAAAGGACAGTCCTCTCTTATCTAGGAAAAAAAAAGGGGGGCAGGCCTCAAAATCTTGAGGTTATTATAATATTTGTGGGCAAAGTTTTGCTTCGGAGGCTTGAAGCATGAGAAGAAGTCGAACTCCAGAGGTGGTACTGAATTCGGGCCAAAAAATGCCATTAATTGGGTTTGGCACAGCAGCTGTTCCTCTCCCTCCATCACAGACTCTGGTTTCAGTCTTCATTGATGCCATTAAAGTTGGTTACCGTCATTTTGACACTGCATCCATGTATGGAACCGAAGAACCCCTAGGCCAGGCTTTGGCACAAGCTCTACAGCTAGGTCTTATTAAGAGTCGTGAAGAAATTTTCATTACTTCTAAACTATGGTGTACGGATGCCCATCATGATCTGGTTCTCCCCGCACTCAATCTCACACTTAAGTAAGTATGCTATAATCTCTACCATTTATCATCTCTGCACATGTCTATACCATTTAGTTTTCTTTTTGATGAATTAGAACTCTTATTCAAAACAAAGTTCTTCATTAATATTTTCTAGTACACATTTATAATTAAGAAAATATTAAAATGAAGAAATAGAAATATTTAGAATATAAATTTTAATATGACAAAAATAAAATAAATTTAAGAACAATAGAATTTAATTTACTAAAGGTAATATTGCTACTTCATTTAATGATAGAATCATAGAATTACTCAATAATCCCAATCTAGCCAAGCAAAGATGGATTCAATATATAGCTCGATGAATTAGTAGTACTAATGAAACTAATATTAATTTTGTATCATGATTCATGCATAAAAGAGATGAAAATTTATTACTATAATCTTTAAAAAAAATGAGTTTTACTTTACCTTGGGTAGGATGATGTATGATGAATGGAAGTGGAAATCTAATTTCTAATTTTGATTTTGGTGTTGAGAGAGATTGTTTGGCATGTGACTATGTGGGAGTTAGGTATCTAATGCTAACAAAAATTAAAGTTCTAGCCATTGGAAAGGAAATCGATCATTAATGAACATTGGGCACACAAAAGGTATTTTTAAAAATAGTTTAGGATTGCAATTGTGAGGATTTTTATTGATCCATAATTTTAGGGTCTTCTTAAAGATGGGAAGAGAGTGCACAACCTACTTATGCTATTTCTTTTCTCAATTCTGCCATAGGTGCTGAAATTCCTCGATAAAACTTTTACACTCTCTCACATGTAAGGTAAGCTAAAATATAATTTCTAATTTTTTATTTTCGTGGAGAGAGAGAGAGAGAGAGATTTTCTGGTGAGTGGTTGTGTGGAAGTTCAATGGCTAATATTGATAATTTACAATGTGAAATACTAGTTTACAAAAATTGAAGTTTACCTATCCAAAAAAAAAAAAAAAAATTGAAGTTTAAGCCATTAGAAAAATATGATTGTGAATGCATGAATGATTGACACACTCACAAAATTTTATTTTTAAAACATTTTAGGTTTTTTTTTTAATTGTCAACATTTAAGGATTTCAATTGTAACGGATTTTTATTGATTCATAATTTATTTTTTGGGTTGTGAGAAAGAGAGCACACGGTATACTTATACTTTTTTTTTTCCTACCAATTATGCTATAGGCACCGACACTGACACGGTGACACCGACAATTTCACTTTCTCATGTACACTTTCCATTCACCCGTTGGACCCACCACAATACTCAAAGAAAGAGTGTATGAAAACATCGGTGGTTATAGGCTTACTATTTTGTTATCAAATAAATAATTGACTTACGATTTTGAGGCTTAAAAAAAATAAAAATAAATAAATAGGGGCCTTAGAAAATAATTAATTTTAGTGATTAGGTCTAAAGTTACCCCCGTCGCCCGACTGCTACTCTTTGCAATTACTGGTCCTAACTTATAATTGATTGATTGTGGTGGTCCTAGCTCTCTTCATGATTGTCTTTCGAGTCTAAACCATAAATAAATCAATTTGCATATTAGCTACTTTTATTGGCCAAAATAGTAAGAGATTGTTTTTGTAAAGGAAAAAGAACTCATCCATAAATGTATGGATACTAAAAATCAAGGACAAACATAGCCACCCAACTTGTCCATATCAATAGTCAATGCAATATGTGGTAAACATAGCCACCCAAATTAGCCATATTAAAAAAAAAAAAAAAAACCTTAGCCATATCATTGTCATTTGTCAGTGACCAATTAAACTATTTTTTTAATGACCTTAATGTTTTTTTTTTTTTTTTCATATGCACCAATCATCTGCTTAATGAAAAATAAGTGTGCATAACTTTTATAACTTTTATGCCATAACATTGGCCACAAGCCCACAACCTTAATGTGGTTAATTGTGAGTGATGGAGAAAAAATTTTGGGTACATTTGAAAGTGATAGATGTCTACTTAATTACAATATACTATGTTAGAATTATGATAAAAATTGTGGTACAAAAGTTATAATACTAGAAGAACTCAAAACCAAATGGTACGTGATCATGAGGTGATGGTTTGAAATCTACGGTTCTCATTTTGCATTAGTGTTTGTTTTATTTATTTATTTATTTATTTATTTCATTAGTAAGAAGCTGGGATGTTTCAAGTTTTCATTTTCTACAAGTTGATTATCTTCATCTTGATCATCATTGTTGGAATGTCATTTCCACTACAATGATATTGTCGGAATGATGGATTTTTGGAAAATCTCCATAAAGACATTCATAATTTCATGTACTGCATGAAACTTTATACATATATAGTATCTTACGTTCTTCCCAACACTTTTGAATGGCAAGTTCTTGTATTTGAATATCATAGACTTCATCAAATTCATCTTAATTAAACTTACTGAATAATCATTTTAATTAAATTTGATCATCTTTACATTCTTCACTGCCTACAATTTTCAATGGCTAAGTTTTGCATTTGCACGTCACAGATCTCACTAAATTCCAGTTGATTAAATTTGACTGCATTTTCTTTGAACTAGTTAAAGATTGCTTTGAGTGTCTCAAAAGTAAACAAAAATAAAGATTGCTTTGAGTGTAATTAATTCTTAAGAACCTTTCTGTGAATCATGTTTTCATTTCTTACAATGCTTGCTAATTTTATTTATCAAAAATTTCTTGAGAAAGAGTGCATTCAATATAATAAAAATTGGGTTTTAGAAGCTGTAGTTGCACAAAGTTATTAATAAGATTCTCTTTGACACGTGGTTACACTATTATTAATTATTAATTTAGTTTTTCTTATTAATTGTTAAAATATATTATATTTCCTTGAATCAAAATGGCAAGATTTAAGGATAGTTTAATTTAGATGAAACTCTATTGTCTAAGTTTAAAGAAATTTAAAATTCTATTAATTCTAACTGAAATTTATTACCCAAAATTTCAAAAACATTTAAATTGATAAATAATGGATACAACTTAATCACCTATAACACATATACTTAAGATACCTTTTCACTCTGTTCTAATCAAATTTATCTCTTTCATAGGTAAAATTTACCATCGTACTTTTTTTTTTTGTCATCATTGTATTATTGTCGCATTTGGCATTATATTCAATTAGTTACCATACAAGTTGATTATGAATTGCAAAAGAAATTGCCTTCATATTTCTTTTTTTAAAGAAACCATCAACTTTTTTTTTCTTCTAAATCATATGATATTATATACTAAATTATTGATAGAAATAATTACAGATTACTCACTTGTGGTTAGGTTTGATTCCACCATGTTTACTTGTGATTCGAAAATTGACATTTTACTTACTTAATGTAAGCTCTATTAAATTGTCATAACCATAACCCTAACATTTTAATTTGTCTTATGATATGTTTTTGTATTAAAATGTGTTTTTCTAACGGAAAAACTAGAGATGGGTTATGTCAATCTAACAAAACTTACCTTAGAAGGATAAAGAGCGGATAAAATGCCAACTTTTGAACCACATGTAAATCAAGTTAAATCTGGCTTAACTATAAGTGGATAATTTGTAATTGTCTCGTACTAATATAATAAAAGTTTGATTTTAAAAATTGTGACTGAGCTAGGTGAATGCGTGCTCACTCATAGTTAACTAGTACAGCAATTACTATGAACTTAATAACTTTTTTTATAATATAATATTCACTTAATAAGTTTTTCTAACACTACTTTTTGTTCATATAAACTTTTCTTTAATTAAATTATCCTTACCAACTTTTGAGGATAAAAGCATGATACATTAAACATAAAATAAGTTTTTACTTCTTCATATGATTCTATATTTAGAAGAACTTTTTTTTTTTTTAATATTTAATTTATGAGTTATGACATATACATAAAACTTATATATAAATATATATATATATATATATATTATAATGTAAATATGGTTTTAGATTAAGTTGTGCGTCGCAGTATAATACTAATAGTACAATGAAATTTAAGAATAATCTCAATAAAATTCTAATTAAATACACAAAGAGTAAAAATTAAGTCACACGAGCCTTGACAATTTTTATTGGTGGAGTATAGAGTGGAGTAGGAAAAATGGGACAGAAGATTTAGACTCCAAACAAATGACTAGTACAAATTATATAAGTAAAAACTGATTTTATGTGCTGAAAACCACTGCCAAATTCTACCTTTTTAATTTTATTTTTTCTTTTCGTTTACACAATATTGTAAATTTGTAATCACTTTTTTCCATGCTTGAGTACTGTCGTCCAAATGTAGGCACCAACCGATGGCTATCTTTTTCATCGGCTTCCATTCCGAAATTTTTCCTTTTGGGCTTCGTTTTTTATTTTATTTTAAATAAGTGTAAGTAATCACATGGGCTGGACCACCAGAGTTCCAGACTTGTTAATTTCTTTTTTTCATTTATGAAAACAAGGAAGCTGGGGCTAGAGTATGTGGACCTCTATTTGATACATTTTCCAGTGAGGTTGAAAAAAGGAACTGAAGGTAGTACCGAACATTCAAAAGAGGATGTTATGCCTTTTGACATAAAAGGTACATGGGAGGCCATGGAAGAGTGTTACAGACTGGGCTTAGCTAAGTCTGTTGGAGTATGCAACTTTGGCTGCAAAAAGCTCCCCCAGCTCCTACATCATGCTACTATTCCACCAGCAGTTAACCAGGTAAGCGGAAAATCGAGATGATATACTTAATAAGGTGTAACCACACATCAAGTAATGGTGACTTTGAGTTATGATGGCATTGAAACTGAAATGAAAATGTTTTTAGGTGGAAATGAACGTGTCATGGCAGCAAGAAAAATTGCGACACTTCTGCAAAGAGAAAGGGATTCAGGTTAGCGCATGGTCTCCACTAGGAGCCAATGGTGCTATTTGGGGTACTCTTGCTGTGATGGAAAGTCCAGTCCTCAAAGAGATTGCAATCACAAAAGAGAAGAGTGTGCCACAGGTGCTATACAAGATCACTTATTCAATTTTTTGTGTCTAGAGAATTTTATTTTATTATTATTTTTTTTTAATGAAATGTGTTCTAGATTTCAGTATATTCTAAAACATTTTAAGATTTTTTTATTATTAGAGAAGTTAAGTACAAACACAGACACACACACCACATGATACATGAATAATAATATGAAAATTCTTCTAATATTAGAACACAACACCATAGAGACACAAGATACATTAAGTAGGTAGGTGAGAAATCATAAATAATGGTTAGAGGGTATGAAGAATTATAGATAAAATCCTGAAAAAAGAAGTTGAGGTTAGAAGGATGGGGATAGAATTATATTAACGAAACTTGTCTTAGGAGAAAAAGATTGGAAGAATCGATTTTAAGCAAAAAATTTGGGTGAGCATTGATGAATTGATTCAAGGGTTACCAAATGAAGAAAACACTTTTATTGGAGCATACCTAAATGTTCATGTTGGAAAAGATAATGTGTGGTTTTAAAAAATTCATGGAAACCAAGAATAAGGAGTAAGGAATAAATCAAAAGGTGCTTTTTTCTTTTTCTTTTTTTTGATGAATCAAAAGGTGCTATTATTATTATTATTATTTTTTTTTTTTTTGATGAACCAAAAGGTGCTATTATAGACTTTGCAATATCGTATGATTGGATATTATAGAACACTTGACATAATTACTTTCAAAAGTGGGACAAACGCTAGTTAAATAAATTTCATCATTTTTTGAAAAGTGTGTAATAGATGCTGTAACGATTTTAAGGTGATATACTAGGACAAAGCGTAATCACTTAACACCAATTAATGGTTGGTGGTACCAGATATGTGCATTAGAAGTGTGTATATATATTATAAACAAATAAACCCAAGGATATGTGTTTAAAGATAAAATGATAAAATAACATGAAGTGGAATTTAGATGAAGATGTGGAATGAAATGGTTAATTGTACTGAAAGAGTGGCTAAAGAGGTACTTGGAGCAACTAAAGAATGTGGTTGATCAACTAAAGAGACTTGGTGGTGGAATGAGAAGGTTTAAGTATAGAAGTCTACCTGAATGTAGAAAAAATATTGCTTATGACAATTAAAAAGTGGTAAAGAGGGAAGAAAAAAACGGTTGTCGAAGAGGCTAAATGTAAGGCTTTACATAGCAATCTAGGGACAAATGATGGAGAAAAGAGTATTTAAAAACTTAGTAAAACAAGGAAAATAAAAAGAAGAGACTTGAACAGTCTCTGTATTAAAGATGAAGATCATAGAGTGATTAAAGAGAGATGGAAAGTTACGTTATTAAACTTTTTGATGAAAGTGATACAATTGATTTGAGTAAATTTAGTAACCCAATTGACGATAGAAATTGTAGGTTTGTTTGAAAAATTGGGATGACCAAGGTAAAGGATGCATTAAGTAGAAATACACTAAAAAATAAGATTCAAAATGAGGAAATTTGCTTAAAGATAAGTAGCACTTTACAGATAAAAAATGAGAGAAAGTTGTTTAAAATAGTCTTGAAAGAAAAGTGATAAATGCACTAGTGAGGGAAAAAGTGGGTTGATTTAAGTTAAGAGAGGAAAACCAAAAATAACACTAACAGATTAGAGTAAAAAATGGTTCATCAATTGAGAAAGTAATAGAGAATATGTCTTCAAATCATAGTTATTAAACCCGAACCAACCTAACTGGTTAGACCAAAAACCTAGTGACCTGGCACCTAGATCGATTCGAGCATTTAAAGGGACAATTTCTGCACAATATCTAGTCAAACCTGGTGGGTTTGTGGCAATATATGTAACCCGGATATGTTTGTGAAATTTATAAAATTACATTTATAAGTCCACTTTATTGGCTTCTTTATAGTTTAATGTGTTATAATGTGGTAATTTAAAGAGGAGAAAACCTAAAGAATTCCAAAAAAAAAAAAAAATGTGCTTCTCTATCTATCTACCTACCTCTAAGATTATCATCCTATCAAAAGACTACCAGATTAATTTATGCAAATTAATTTACATATTTTTATTATGATTTCTCAAACTTTTATATATATATATATATATATATATATTTTTTTTTTTTTTTACTCTACGGTTCAACTAGTACTAATCCACTGGTTGAACTAGTAACCAAGCTCATAAACCAAGTCAATACCCGAGTTAGTTTTAATAACTATGCTTCAAATAGCATAAAATAACCAAAAGGAATACATGTGGCCAACCTTATCTAATATGTTAAGGATCCATAGTTGGCCACAAAAAAATTGGGACTAAAACTTAGTTGTTATTTGTTATTGTTAAGTATATTTGATATTTATTTTATATTTTAAAAAGAAGTGTAGACCATTACAATTTTTGAAAATATAGTCACAATTAATTGAAAACCAATGATAACGAGGGATTAAGAATAATTATGACATCTTTTTAATGTGAGTGAAATAAAACAAAAAAACAAAAACAAAAAGACAGATTTTATTTGAAAACTCAACTTATCATCTTTTGCCCATTTGCATGGGCTACATTTGAAAGTTCTCTTCCTTAAAAATTATTCGGTAACAACTAAAAAGTGCATGTATCATTATTTATAGCACCTTTCTCTACCTAACAATTTAAAGGAAAAGAAAATGCAGGTTGCATTGAGGTGGATACTTGAGCAGGGAGTGTGTGTCATTGTTAAGAGCTTCAACAAGGAGAGGATGAAGGAAAACCTTCAAATATTTGATTGGGAATTATGTGATGATGAATTAGAGAAAATCAAGAAAATTCCTCAATGCAAAGGATTCAAAGGTGAACAGTTTGTTCATGAAAATGGACATAAGTCTTTGGAAGAACTTTGGGATGGCGAAGTATAAAACTTTATCTTCCATTAATAAAATTGTTTATGCAAATGAAAAAATAATTCTCTTTAAACTGCATCTGGAAAGAAGAACAGAACCTTCTTTAGTTAAGAATTGAGCACATGTAGCTCATTTGATATATGGCTTAATTCTTAAAGCACATGTTCAATTAACTAGTCAATTGTGTTAGGCCATGTGGGCCAATGGCATTAGAGCTAGTTTCCTATAAATACATGATGTAATTCAAGGTTATAGGAATGAAGAATAAACCAATTGCTTGGTGCATCTCTCTCTCTTAATATCTCTCTTTCTCTATGGAGGTCTAGGTCCCCTTGAAGTGGCCTACAACAACTACTATTCCAATTCATCATTCTTACTTTCCACCATTCATATTCATATTCTAGCAAGTTCTCATCATTTGGTATCAAAGCCAACTACCATCTGGAGTAATTAGGTGTAGCTTATTGAGTATGGGATCAAATGAGTTATGGCTTTGTGGTTGGATCCTAGAGGGGGGCGACCTAAAGGTTAGATTAAAATAACTGATAGGTGAGTGGAGCTGCCAAAAGAGAAAGGGCTAGCATTGGGTTAGTGTCGATAGAGTGAGCCGTTGTGGATGTCAGCTGTAGAGCGTGGTGGTATGTTATGATCTTAGTATCTCACATTACTTGTGTAAGTTTATATAAACATGTGTATATAAGCTCTTGGGCACCTTCCCTTACAAGCCGGTTTTCAAGAGTGAATGCTATTTAATATGACGTTATTAAAATTTCATTGTGAAAATTAGAAGCCTTATGGACCTCACCCATTTGTAATTTATTAATGACCAAAATATTTTTTACTTTTCAAAAGTTTACATGATCGTCTCTAAGCTTTAAAAGGTTTTTTCCCCATAAACCGTTGAAAATGTTATATTTTTTTCCTTAAATTTTTTTTTAAAAAAAATTTGTCATTCATAAATTATTAAAAACATTTCTTAGGGTAGAAAATCATAATTTCCACTATAAATAAACAATACTATAAACGGTTTAGTGGCTTTACTCCCATATAAGGAGAGGAGAAAACTCCTAGTAGAACATGGAGTGAGTTTCTGCAAAGGGTAACTTGAGCATTTGTCCATTCTTGATTCAAAGAGCATCATTAGGTATAGTGGACTTTGGGGTGATATTTCATAGTTAGAAAGACTTAGAAGAAATTTTTGTTATTTGTGAGTGCTTTTTGAGTGTGTAAATAGTTTGTAATCTCTCTTTGATATGGTGAATTAGTATCTACTTTTTGTGAACGTAGGCTGCTATCGAACTACATAAATCCTTGGCATTCTTCTCTTGTGTGTGTTTGTATCTATGTTTTCTTCCTAAATTTGTACATTCCTATTATTTGTTTTTGAGATCTTTTTTAAGATCATAATAGTGTTCACAATCAATCCAGCATAGGAGTGCTATATGGATGTCCCTTTTTTGTGCAACAAACTAGTATAAGAGTTTTTGCAATCACACAAAATTTATACAGTCACAACTGAACTAGTTTTAGAGCCAAGGTCCACAATACTTAGGTATTGGGAAGAAAGATGTCAAGTGAATCATCTACCAAATCATCACTAGTAGTTAGGACTATGGTCATCATTGCCAAATTTGAGGTAGAAAAATTTGATGGAAGGAACAACTTCGTATTCCCACTTGCTGAAGTTGTTCATTCCATCAAATTTTTCTTTAGAAGAAACACCTACAAAGATGAAAAAAAAAAAAAAACCTATAAGTATATCAATAGATAGAATTGTAGCGCCATCCATTTGTGTTTGGCCTAGTGTCAAAAGTACTTTATTAATGAGAGAGATATTGTTCTTCGTAAAATTGTGATTGTTGATAATTCTACTGATATTCTTACAAAGGTAGTCACTGGGGTCAAGTTTCAACTCTACTTGGACTTGATCACTATGCATAGTATTTGAGCACCTTTAAGTGTATTTGGCACTTAAGACTTATGGGCATATATGGGGATAGCTTAGGGTGATTTGCACTTTTTAATTTTTTGGTTGGGCTCTAATTTGAGTTTGATACTTAAGGCATTTGTGGATTGAGAGAAGACTTGCCAAGGTTGAGATGAGTTAAATATTTTTATTTGGTGTATCGATTGATGTTGAGGTGGATAGAAGAGTTTGATGAACTTTGGCAGTCTACTAATCTTGCAAGGTGGAGAATCATTGTAGAATTTGGCTCAATTTTGTGACTCTTGCTCCTTATTTATTTATTTATTATTTTTGGAATAAGATTGGAACTAGTGCAAAAAGAATGAAGATTGGTTGGTAGAATTTGAGTCAAGGTGGAGATTATAAAAAATTGTTGCTATTTTGACTTGTTTGGGTTTTTTTTTTTTTTTTGGGGGGGGGGGGATAAGTATAATTATTATTGAAGAAGCAAATTAATATTCTTGGTCCACCAAGGAATGTATTCCTTGTCCACCAAGAAATAGATATTGAAGTCTTATAAATAAACAATACTAGAAAGTATTTGTTCCTTTTTGTCCAAGGATCTTCCCACATGGAAATTGATTTTTTTTTTTTTTTTTGAGAAACAAACACACTCACACACACAAGGGAGAGGAAAAAGGCATGGAAATGGATTTTGAATTAACTACAAAGATATTTTATTATTTGTGAGTATTGGGTTAAGATAGCTTGGCCCTGGTTAATTAATTCAATTACCCAAGTTGATTAATTAGGTTCAATTGCATGCAAATCGTGGAGGCACCAACAAATCACCAAAAAACTAGATGCAACAAATCCTTTGGGGTTTTTTTTTTTTTTTTGGGAAGTGGAAGATAAGTATAATTATTATTGAAGAAGCAAATTAATATTCTTGGTCCACCAAGGAATGTATTCCTTGTCCACCAAGAAATAGATATTGAAGTCTTATAAATAAACAATACTAGAAAGTATTTGTTCCTTTTGTCCAAGGATCTTCCCACATGAAAATTGATTTTTTTTTTTTTTGAGAAACAAACACACTCACACACACAAGGGAGAGGAAAAAGGCATGGAAATGGATTTTGAATTAACTACAAATATATTTTATTATTTGTGAGTATTGGGTTAAGATAGTTTGGCCCCGATTAATTAATTCAATTACCCAAGTTGATTAATTAGGTTCAATTGCATGCAAATCGTGGAGGCACCAACAAATCACCAAAAAACTAGATGCAATGGAAAATAAATTTGGCACGGTGATTTGTTGACAAATGGGGAAAACCTCGCAAAACAAATACCCCACCGGGTGATTTTGAGGTCACCACTCCTAAGAATCCACTAATCAACAATCAAGTTGTTACAAGTATAAGGAATCTTACCAACTACCCTGGCCTATCCCAAAATACCAATCTACAGTTGAACCTCCATTCCAATACTCAATTGGACTTAAATCTTGTAGTAGCCTTCTTTCCCTTGATGCATAAACCTCCAATTTGTGACTAACCCTTTGCACGGATTCCAGTACATAACTAACTCCAGCAACTTAAACAGATATTGTTGGCTACAAAGTTTTTCACTTCATCAACAATGAAGATTTGGAAACACTTGGTTACAAAACCCTATGACATACAAACGCAGTAGCTTTTCAAAGAGAAAATAAATCTCTTGGGTCTTTGTATCCGTCAGTGACTGCTTTTAAAATAAGTCTTATATATGTCTAAGATTATAAGAAAAGAAACCCTAAACAAATCCAAAAGCCTGGGTCAAAAATCAGACCTGGGAAATTGAAAATCATAGTTCTCGATAGATCGAGCTACTATCGAGCTATCTATCGAGTTTCTCATTAAGTCTCGATAGCAAGCATCTGTCGAGCTATCTATCGAAACTTAATGAACAGATTTTTTTCACTTATTTCTTGGATCAATCTTCATGTCTTTAATACTTGACTTGAACAAAATATTTTTTGAAGTACTAAACCCAACTTAGATCTACCCAATTACAAGTAAAGTGCATTTTGTCAAAAGATTAGCCAATTACAAAAAGTATGACCCTAACAATCTCTCCCTTTGGCAATCCGTGACAAAACCACAAGCAGTAATTATGAGAGAAGTCTAACACAACTTTCCCATAACTTACAAAAATACATAAGTCTAACCCTACTACGAACTCTTGAAAAACTTTGCAAGAAAAGAGATCATGGTATGGTAGACTTGCAACTTGTCTTAACTAAAACACTTAAACAAGATTCATCAAGGCATCAAGTGTGAAACTTAGACAAGTTGTATAAAAGAAGAAACATGTGTATAAAGAGAGAAAAGAAACAGCACATGTGAGATAAGGTGAAAAACATGCATCATCATATATATATATATATATATATATAGAGAGAGAGAGAGAGAGAGAGAGAGAGAGAGAGAGAAAAGAATACAATGTATGTAAAAATGGTCATAAGACCGTGGTACATGAAGTGAGAAAAAGATACATCAAAACCTCACTATATCCCTCAAAGCACTCTCCTCGTATCTAGTATATCCTATGCTAGCTCTCCCCCTAACATAATGACTACTCTCATATACAAAACTACTCCCTCTTTTTGTCACGAGTGACAAAGGGTACATCACTAAAAGGTCATTATCTCATCATCACTAGAAGAGCTAGAACCATCAGCACCATCATCATTATCTTCACCAGAAGAAGACTCCTCAGTAGGCTCGTGTGAAGGTGAGGGTGCGAAACCACCAAGGCAAGACTGGTGGCGAGCGATGAGACTGATTCTGGTATTCATCTGACACATCTCATTAGACAGATGTCAAGATGACTACCAAAATCAGCACGTATGTGCTGAAACTAATCCATAATGTCAGCGAGGGAGACATCTGCCCTAGAGGAGGAAGAAGGAGCAGATGTAGAAGAGGGTTGAGGGGTAGGGGTTGCACCTGTCATTTCCACACAAGGCCGCTTCGCAGCCAGCTGTGCTACACTCCTTTAGATAGACTCCTTGCTAATGGCACCTATGACATGGAAGAGAGGAGAGGGAGGAATGGTGACGTGAAAGCGTGTAAGGATGCGTGTGATACCTGAAGGAAAGATAAGCTTATCACGTGTAGCAGTGTCTCGATAGTAATCTATAATAGATACTATCATGTGTGATGGAAAATCTATAGAGAGATCCTCCATGAGAGAAAGAAGGAAACGAGCACGAGGCTCAGTGATAGTGTGATCGTGGAGTGAGTACAAAGGTCATCACCATATTAAGGATCCGTGGACTTTTAGCAAACTCAGTTATGGAGAAATTTAGGGTACCTCCCCACAACATGGCATTCTCACAAAATAGTGAGGCGAACTCGTCTTTAGAGATAGAAGAGAGATGCTCATGACTAAGGTAATCCGGATGATCCACCCTAGGGACACGTAGTACCTCAGAAATGAGCTCTGAGGTAACTACGATACGTGTACCTTAGAATACCATAGTAACCTTGGTACAAAGGTATCAATGGCGTGCATGTTGGAGTAAAATTCTTGAATGAACACGTCGGGACACCTCGAGGGTTTCTCACATAGAGAAGCCCATCCTCGAGAGCTAAACGCACCGCGTAAAGGAGTGTCTAGAAAGTCAAACAAAATAACCTAGTGTTCCGAATGAATCACCTGGTCAAAAAAGTTCTCAAAAAGTCATCTCGTTCCTTCTTATCACGGAACTCAACAGAATCAGGAAGGAAGGGAGTAGAAGAAGAAGAAGAGAAACCACAACGTCTTATCGGGTTCTTAGAAGGGATAGACTTTTTAGGTGTCACAAGAAGGAGACTAAACGAGAGAGAGAGAGAGAGAGAGAGAGAGAGAGAGAGAGAGAGAGAGAGAGAGAGAGAGAGAGAGAGAGAGAGAACATAAGGCACAAGAAAGAAGAAAAAAAAAGCATGCAATGCATGATAATGCATGAACATGTTACGTGCTAAAGAAATTGCATCTTGGGCAAAAACCCATTCCAATCTAACAGCACTCACATTGTATAATCAATCACACAATCCTAAAATGAATGAAGCATTGTTATCATGAACATAGAATGCAATGCATGAACATGTGAGATCATATTAATAAAACCCAACCCAAAATTTTTCATAAAAACTCAAAAAACCCCAAATTTTCCCAAAAACTAAAACCTAGGTCACAAAATGCATGAAATGCATGAGAAAGGAGAAAATGAAAGATTTAGAGCACTCACCAAGGGATTGAGGCCTGGATTAGGCCAAAATCTTGAGTGGGAGAAGGTTTCTGTTGAAAATAAAAGGTTTGGAATGAGAGAGAAGAGAGATAGATCGAGATATATGAGTTTGGGAAAAACAGGGTCAGACCTCAGATATATATAAAGAAAACACAGCTCGATAGGTCGAGAAGGTATCGAGCTTCTATCAAGAACAAAATCTTAATAGATCGAGAGGTATTGACGGCAAAAAGATCTTGGTAGATCGAGGAGGTATAGACGACAAAAAGATCTCGATAGATTGAGGAGGTATCGAGCAGACAGAGACTCCAAAAAATTGGCTCGATGGATCAAGACATCTATCGAGAGGTATCGAGAACAAACCCAAAAATCTCAATAGAAGAGGGATGTATCGAGGAGCTATCAAGTAGCTATCAATGAGGTATCAAGCTACTATTGAGAGGCCTGAAAAAGAGTTTTCAAGGAAGAGAAGCAGCACAAGATGAAAGCAAACAAGATAGACACCAAACAAGCAATCAAAGAGCATGTTAAGCATAAAAACACATCCTCAACTCTAGATGCAAAGTATTCCTAAATCAAAAGCACACTAAACAAGTCTAACCAATTTTATTATAAAAATATGTTTAGATAGTTTAGAGAGCATATACTACCACATGTATCCCTTGTGATGGCAAAATCACCTTGTACCTATCCAATAGTATCAAGAGTAGCAAAAAGTACGAGTGTTGTGTGTGAAACTTTTACAAGAGAGTATAAGTAAATAGTTATATGAAAAGTAATGATATGGGAGGATCAAATACATTCATACACAATCTTAATTCTTTGATGGAGACTCTCACTTTCGAGGTACATCATATAACTCTCACATCTCCTAAAAGCACGCTTGCAACCATATTAAAAGCATTTTGATTCTTTTTTATTTTCATGTTTTATGCATTTTTTTTTAAGCATATCATGCATGAGCATATAGGAGAGAAAAAAGAGAAATACCCAATTATATAAGCTGAACATCCTGATTTAGCTATGCAAGTGCTACACCTTATCAAGCACGACTTTTATGAATTTCACATAGATGTTTTATGATTGACGAGTTTTAGTGGTAAGATGGTTATTTATGCCTTTATCTTAGGATTTTCTAGTCCTTCCCGTCAAAAAGAGTGATTTAAGATATGAAAGATAAGAGATCAACTAAATCATACAAATCACATAAAAGAGCCACAAAGCTCATATTGCATAGTTGTGCATAAGATACTTATCTAAGCTACAAGTGATACAAAGTTGAGAAACTTTGTTTCAAAGGCCATCCAAGATACACAAGTACTAATATGCACAAACACACACTGTTTTTGTATTTTTTTTTCTTTTTATTTTTTTTTTATTAAAAACAACTTTAAACAAAACAAAGACAACAAGAAAATAAACAAAGCATCAAAACTAGACTGACTCAAACCACAACACGAACCATGCAAGAGATTAAAAAAGAGAAGGAACCACTTGGAATATTTTTCCTTCCAAATAGGAGACCTAGATGGGGATCCTTTCTTTTGCATGAACCTTTGTTCAAATGGATAATGAGGAGAGTTGAAACCATTGAAGTTCGAGAGAAGTATGTCCACCTTAAGAAGTTCTTCAAAAGGGGCTAAAGAAAGTTTGAGTTGATTTTGGTTCCCTAGAGATGACACACTGTTACTTTGTTGAGTGACTAACCACTTATAGCAATTTGGACGAGTGTGCCTAGATGCTCCACAATAGTGGCAGAAGTGGGGCTTCTTTGGTAGAGACTTCTTGTTGGTAGAGTGATGATTATTCTGCTTAGACTCTTTCTTACCAACCTTAGGGGGTGCTTCTAGAATGGATTTTCCCTTATCACTTTTATCCTCACTCTCATTTTTAATTTTAGGATCAGTTACCTCAGAGTTATCATTATTAGCAGGGGGAACAAAAATAACTCTATTTAAAGCATTAAAAGAGGTACTACAAGAGAAGTGAGAATAATCATACCCGAGATCTATTTTGTTGGATGCAGATTTCTGAAAGTTCAGCATTTCATCTAGTTTGGCACTTGAAGTCCTTTCCAATTGTGCTCTTACTTGAAAGAGTTCAGCATCCAGTTTCTTGGCTTTTTCAACAAGAAGATTGTTCTCAAATCTTAGTGCTCCAATGGTCTAATTTGCTTCATCAACCTTGGTGGAGAGTTCCTCCTGTTCCAACTCTACTTCATTGGACTTTCTCGTAGCCAACCTGTAGAGTTTCTCATGCTTCTCAGAGACCTTGTACAGCTTAGTGTAAGCTATATGGATGTCATCCTGTTCATCCATCTTCTTAAACTTTGATTCTATAAGCTCTTCTTCCTTATCAATTAGGTCTACTACTTTCTCAGGGGACTCAACAATGGCTGTGAAAGCACTCACTATCCTGTCTTACTTACTTTCATCAGAATTAGCTTCTGGTTCTGCATCACTCAAGGTGGCAGCTAGGGCTTTGCTTTTGCCAATGGATTTGAGATATGTGGGAAATTCTTGCTTCATGTGTCCAAATCCTTGACACTCATAGCACTTTGGCCCTACAGGAATACTGTTGCCTTGACTAGCATCCTTGAATTCTTTCTTGCCTTTGTCTTGGGACTTGAATTGAGAGAATGTAGATTGTTTGTGATCCTTATCACCTGCTTTGACATTCTCATTTTTGATAAACTTCTTGAATTGTCTGATGATATAAGAGTTTAACTTGGTATCCTCATCTTCAGACGACTTATCGTTATCATCATTCTTAATCTTCAAGGCCATGTTCTTACCTTTGCTACCCTTGCCAACCCTTGCTAACCCTAGTTCATAGGTTTGTAAGTTCCCAATCAGCTCTATCAAAGGAATAAAGTCAAGATCCTTTGATTCTTCTATGGCAGTGATCTTGGTATAGAATCTTTTCGGAAGAAATCTAAGGATCTTCTTGACAATCTTGGGCTCCGGAATCTGTTCTCCAAGATTGAAGGTTGAATTCACTATGTCCTTGAGCTTGGCATAGAATTCATCGAATGACTCGTCCTCATCCATCCTTATTTCCTCAAAATTGGTAGTGAGCCTTTGGAGCTTGGAATTCTTAACAGCTTTAGTGCCCTCGTAGGTATTTTGAAGAATAGTCCATGCTTCCTTAGCATTGTCAATGGAAGAGATCTTTTTGAATTCTTCATTAGTCACGACACTAAACAGATCATTCAGTGCTCTACTATTAAATTTTGCAGCTTTGATCTTTGTATCATCCCATGTTGCTGGTGGCTTCTTAGGTTTCTTCCAGCCTACTTCAACTGCAAGCCACACTTTTTCATCTAAAAACTGCAAAAAATGCTCTTATGTGTACTTTCCAGTATGCATAGTTAGTACCATCAAATAAAGGAGAATAATCAAGGATTGCCTACGATCCATAACAACAGGGGTTAATGGATCACATAGCAAATATTAAAACCTAATCAGAGTGTGCCCGCTCTGATACCACTTGTTGGGTTAAGATAGCTTGACCCCGATTAATTAATTCAATTACCTAAGTTGATTAATTAGGTTCAATTGCATGCAAATTGTGGAGGCACCAATAAATCACCAAAAAACTAAATGTAGCGGAAAATAAATTTGACACGGTGATTTGTTGACAAATAGGGAAAACCTCGCAAGGCAAAAACTCTATCGGGTGATTTTAAAGTCACCACTTCTAAGAATCCATTAATTAACAATCAAGCGATTACAAGTATAAGGAATCTTACCAACTACCTTGGCCCATCCCGAAATACCAACCTACAGTTAAACCTTCACTCCAATACCCAATTGGACTTGATCTTGTAATAGCCTTCTTTCCCTTGATACACAAACCTTCAATTTGTGACTAAACATTTGCACGGATCCCAGTACGTGAGTAACTTCAGCAACTTGAACAGATGTTGTTAGTTGCAAAGTTCTTCACTTCATCAACAATGAAGATCTAGAAGCACTTGGTTACAAAACCATATAGCATACAGACGCAGTAGTTTCTTACAGAGAAAATAAATCTCTTAGTCTCTGTATCCGTCAGTGACGATTTTTAAAATAAGCCTTATATATGTCTAAGGTTGTGAGAAAAAATCCCTAAACAAATCCAAAAGCCTGGGCTGAAAATCAGATCTGGAAAACTAAAAATTATAGTTCTCGATAGATCAAGCTGCTGTCGAGCTATCTATCGAGCTTCTCATTAAATCTCGATAGCAGGCATCTGTTGAGACTTAATGAACAGTTTTTCTTCACTTGTTTCTTGGATCAATCTTCATGTTTTTAATACTTGACTTGAACAACATATTTCTTGAAGTACTAAACCCATCTTAGATCTATCTAATTACAAGTGCATTTTGTCAAAGGATTAGCCAATTACACAAAGTATGACCCTAGCAATGAGTACTCTATTAAGTGTTTAATCACTTGGTATGGATGGGTGAGGCTTAAAATAATAAAATCTACTAAACCAATAAAATTTGGGGAGTGGAATGGCGACCTATTTTACCACGACACATGATTTAAAGTTGTGAGGGAACGGAAATAAAATTACACATTTCCACTTCACATTTTCAAATTTAGATCTCTTATTTTTATTGTTTGGAAAAAAGATAATGCTCTTAGCTATAAAATTCTATTATCCTAGAATATTGTTAGGAGCAAAAAAATATTTTTAAAATCTTTTTTTTTGTAAATACTGATATAATTTATTGTAATTGAAATAATATTACTTCTACTCATATTAGCAGTATAAACCAATCACAATAGGTTATATTAACCCGTTATGAAAAATGTTTTACTCTTAAATTTATTGTTATTCTTAAGAGGCATTATTCATGCAAACTACTAATCGTTTTTAACGAAACTTTCGAATGACCCACGTTCAATGTAGCCTGGACTTGGTAATATTAAAAAGGATACCTGTGTCCAGCGTTGCAGTTTGCAGACTGTAAATTATTAAATCGTTGTTGTTGGTCTGCTTTTCTACAAGATAAACCAGTAAAGTAATGAATGCTTGCGCCTCCCCATATTATAATGAAGTTTGCTAATAACTATACCTACTTTTATATGCATCCAACTAAAAAATTAATTTGCCATAATTCTTATTTTATTACACCGGAATGATACTAGCGATTTTTAGATTACATTATTACAATACATACCCAATGTGGTCCTAGTTTGTCACCAAACAACTTTATCATGATAAGTATAATATTCGAATAATATCAGGGATGTGACTTTCTTTTCCAAACTTATTAATATAATAAATTGTGATAGCAATTTTATTTTACATTATTTTATCATAGATTTCAAGTAGTAAAACCTTATTCTAAAAAATAAACTTGTAAAGTCTTTTGTGACTTTTGACATCTAATAAGCTAACATCAAAATGATTGATGTTTTGGACCTTTTAACCTAATGATAAAGAGTAATTATTATAAATCGGACACAATATATTACAATTTTATTGTATCTATTAAATTAAAAAAAAAAATCAATTTTATTATGTATTAATTACAATAGACCACACATCAATGATTATGATTTGTGAAAAAAATTTGTCTAGATTTATTGATAATATTGTTCAAACAAATATTCAGATCTAAAATTGACTATTCCCGATCCCCACAAGGCAATGCTTTAAACACTGCATGCACAAGGTTCACATTGCTATGCAAATAAAAAGTTCCTTTCAGATGAAGCAATTATAAGAGAGAGCAAAGTTTCACATATAGTAGGTCCTCGGTCCATTTAGGCATGGGGACTGTGAGTTTCCAATTTTTGTATCATGTGATCATTTTTATTTATTTATTTTTTGTATTTATTCCACTCCCAATCCGTTTTGATTCTTCAACAAAGCCGGAGAAAAGGACAACAATTGCAATAGCGAAGAGACAAAACAAACCCTATATTGGAAAATGGATGCCCCCCCTGTTTGTTTCTGTTTTTTTTTCTTTAATTCTATGTGAACCTATCTGCAAGGAAAAGAAAAACACTCAAATAAAAAGAATTATAATTGGTGAGGCTTTGGATGCCAACAAAAATTAACAATCTTTTACGAACAGGACCACTAGTATCAGACTGTCGACTCACTTTTAGGCCTGACCCTCCACTCCACTTATATGCAACAATTTGGTCCACCATGAAGCTTTTGTCATCACCTTTCAAATAGCATCCACGTAGTTTTGAGATTTCAGCAAACGTATCATTTAGCCGTCACTATTTTGATATTTTGAAATCAACAATGCCATAATCGCTAAAATCTTCGCAATAATTTTCACAATTCACAAATTAATTTTTATATGGACTATGGATATCACTTTTTCAACCATTGACAATTTTTTATTAATTCTTATTTGGACTCTATATATTGCTTTTTTACCTATTACTATCAACCTGTTATATCAGTCTATTAAGAAATTTTGAAAATTTTTGTGCCTACGAAATATTATATTTTGAAATTTCAACTTACCAAAGGTGTGGTTGAAGCAATGATTATGTCAATGATTTATTAATTAATAATTATTTTAGCATGGTTGTATAGCTATTATTATGTTTTCTAACTACTACTAAATAGAATGGATGCACATGGGGGGTATCACTTATCAGCTGTACAATTACTGCATAGTCAAATACAACATCGGAGGTTGTATTTGGCAAACAATAAATTTGCATTGCCCAGAATGACTCATGTTGCAGCTGTCAAAAGTTACAACTATTTGTTTCACTGATTAGCGAGGAGGACAAAAGATGTAAGCAGCTAAGTGGGGGTCGGGTATGCATCATACATCTTTACCAAGGTAGGATAGGATACATATCCGAATGAATCTAAGCTTTAGCAACAATGAAAGGGGGTTTGGGAGGTTGAATCAATCTGAAGAGACATCACAACCAACCTATAAAAGCAACTATAACATCTCAACTTCAGACTAAAAAGTTGCAACAAAAGTAAAAGCACAAGTAATAATTACAACCACCATCATCCACCCAACAATAACTAATGGAACAGATATCCACCCGAGAGTATTAATCAAAAAAAAAGAAAAAGGAAAAAAGGAAAACTAGTACAATGGGGAATAAAATAAGCAAAAGAAAAAATACAATTGACAGTTGATTAAAGAAGATGAGGAGGCCCGGATTCAAATGATACAACCAAAACACCAGAATTTACCACGCAAGATATGGGCATAACAAAGCAATGAAGTTTCTTCTACAATCCATTTGGAGAATATGTTGGCAGGGCCCAAGGAACTCACCGAGAAGACACATCATCTGCTGCAACATTGATGTAATCGGGTTGTGGGTCCTGATCTTCTCGCAAGCTAGAACGGCATAATTCCTCAATGCGTCTTGTTGCTTCAGACATGGATGGGCGTTTGTCGGGATATTGGGCTGCACAATCTACTGCAAGCTGCAAGAGCTGAACCATCTCCTCCTCGACACTCTGGTACCTGAGGAGCTCAAGATCAAAAACCTCAGAAGTCCACTCCTCTCGAACTATGGACTGCACCCATCTGGGTAGGTCAACTCCTTCCTCATTCAAAAGGGCATGAGTGGGGGCCTTCCCAGTTAGCAGTTCCAAGAGCAATACGCCAAAACTATAAACATCTGCCTTCTGGGACACTTTCCGAGGGTCAGTGACTTCAGGGGCACGGTAGCCAGCAACTCGGTTGGGAGTGGCGGAGGGCCCAACAAGGTGTGCAAGACCAAAATCTGAAACTCGGGCATCATAGGATTTGGTTAGAAGGATATTGGAAGATTTTATGTTTCCATGAGAGATGTTGGCGCCTTGAGAGTGCAGATATTCAATGCCACGAGCAGCTCCAAGGGCAATGGCAGACCTGATTTCCCAATTCAATGGAGTTCTTCCTGCTCCTTTGTTTCCTGTATTGGAAATATAGAGAGAAGTAATGTAGTTAAGATAAGACTGATGAGGCATAGATTTTCTACTCTCATTTGGTTCTCTTTTATATGTCTTGTGTTTCAGTGATACAACATTGTTACAATAAGTAGCAAGAAAATTCAGGGGTTCTCCAGCAAATGGTTTCACAATTTGGTAGAAACTAAAATCTGAGATGCTATAATGAACAAATCAAACTGAGCCCTACAATAATTATGATAAGAATGCAGTCATTCATTGGATACAAGATTCTATGAAGACAAGGCAACAAGGGTCAATGCAAACCAAACGAGTACATAACCAAAGAAGGGCACTTTAACTTACCAACTAATGGAAGTCATCACTAATTACATTGAACAGGAAAATTCAAAATTAAGCAAACACTACAGCACAAACAACAAATGGAATCTAAACAAGTAGCCCAAATAGTCTTCTTGAAGATTCAAAAAGCAATTGAAACACGACTAAGACAATTCAAACCAAAGAAAAGAACCGATAGATTTTAATTCACGTTTCTTCCTTGGTTGTAATTTTTCTCTTGACTTTCATTACCTTTTGTAGACTAAAAACGAGAAAAATATACACAATAAAAGAAAACAAACCAAAGTAATCATCTTGTAGGAATGATGGATCAAAAGAAATCATAACAAATGATAACCAAAATGAAAAATCATAGCAACACACAGACCAAAAAGAAACAAGTATGATTATAAGAAAGAAAATGCTGACCATGTAAGAGAGCAGATAAGCTTCCCATAGCCATGTAATCATAGACAAGCAGCTTCTCGTCCCTGCTAAAATAATAAGCCCTGAGAGGGACCAAATTCTGATGATCCATTGCTCCCACAGACTCAATCTTGTCCCTGAACTCCTTCTCAGTAATTGTCACATCCTTCAACCTCTTCACAGCCACAACCGTCCCCATCTCCAAAACCGCCTTGTAGGCCGTCCCAAAAGTCCCCTTCCCCAACACCTCCGCCGAGGCCCTCAACAAATCCTCCAAATCGAACACCCTTGCCGCATTCCCGAAAAACACCAACTTCTTAGCACCAGCCCCTCCACCGTTTGCTTCCGCCTTCGCGGTCCCGGTCATAGCCGCAGCTGCCGCAGCAGCCACCGAATACCCATTTCCATACCCGCCATTCTCAACCTCCCTCACTGATTTCTCGCCGGGAATCTCCACTTCTGGGTGCTTCACCGTAGCAATGTCGACCGTGCTCCCCTTCTTACTACTACTCTTCTTTCGGCACAACAATATCAAAATTGCTACTAGTAACAGAAAACCCAATACAGATCCAATTGCAATACCCGCAATTGCACCACCAGACAACTTCTTCTTGTTGTTGCTTCCACCGCCAGCGCCACCGCCAGCGCTTGGAATAGTGGCATTTCCAGGACAAGAATCTAAGGGACCCCCACAGAGTGAGGTACCCAAAAACGAGTCCTTCGAAAAAGTCTGCAATTTGCTTGGCACAGACCCATTAAGCTGATTGTTGGACACATTGAACTGCTGAAGACTTGGAACATCAAACCCGGGTGGAATCGAACCGGTCAGTGAATTACTCTCCAAAAACAAAGTCTTTAACCTTGTCAAATTGTTGAAACCCGAAGAGATCTCCCCAGAGAAATTGTTGGAAGCAAGGTTAAGCCGAACAAGGTCATGAAGAGTAAACAGAAACTCAGGTATATCACCGGAAAAGAGATTACCTTGCAAGTACAGGTTGCGCAAGTTGACGCAAGCAGCGAGATCAGAAGGAGGTGAACCAGTGAGAGCGTTGAGACGAAGACTGAGAGTGCGGAGACGAGTGAGGTTTCCGAAAATGCCATTGGGAAGTTGGCCTGAGAGAGCCACACCAGGAAGACGGAGCACTGCGACTCGGTTTTGCTCACAAATAACACCAGCCCAAAGGCATGGACTGGTCTCTGTTATGTTCCATAGAAGGGTTCTCCCACCGACAGCAGAGCGAAGAGCCAAGAGTGCAGATCGGTCAGAGGCCAGATCTGGTTTTGAAAAAGGGAACAATATTGTGAGAAAAGTAAAAACCAAAATGGGAAGCGTTTGAGGCTTCATTTTGGGAACCCAGATTGGAGAAAACCCAGGTTGTCTCTACAGGACAGAGAGAGAGAGAAAGAGAGACAGGAAATGGGTTCGTGAGTTTTGGAGTTTTTAAGTGTAATTTCTAGGCATTGGTTGGTTTTGGGGGTTAGTGTGTGAGTTGGAGAAGCTGCATTTTTTTTTTTCCTTTTCTTTCTTTTGTCTGTGGGTTGAGAGGAGAGTGACTGACTGTGTGAGAGAGAGTGAGAAACACACAGAGGGGGAGAGAGAGAGAGAGAGATGTGTACAGGCTGGGTAGCGTGGTTAAGTTAATGTTAATTAGAGAGAAGCAGTAGTAGTAGTTGTGACTTGTGAAGGGTAAACTAACCCTACTTGTTGTTGTTGTTTTGCTTTGTCAGTTGAGTAGTCAACTGGGATTCCATTTTCCCTATCTTTTCTTTCTTTTTTACTTTCTTTGTCCTTGTCTTTCCTTTTTCTTTTTTTTCTTTTTACTTTTCTTAGTTCTCTTTTTTTTAATATAAGAAAGAAGAATATATCTCTTTTTTTGTTATTTGTTGGGGGAAGATGTGCGTCTGATCTTTGTATAGAACGCCTTAGCCAAACTCATTTTTTGGTAATCTGAATATTTCAGAACAATTTCAAGTCTTTTCCATTTTGTTCATTTCAATTTTAAGATTTTGTTTTCTAAATTCAATCATAGTTTTAAATAAGGTTACATTCATGCTCTTAAATTTGTAAAAATTTAATATGAATCAAGAAATGGATTTGTTTCAAATAGAGAATGGTTATGTCCAAACCATTTACAACAACTAGTCCAAAAGGATTGTATTGAAAACATGAGAGAAAAGAATAAGGTTTTTTTTTTTTTTTAAATATAGAAAACTCGGATTTATTAAGTAGAAATTAAAATATAATTTTGTTAATTAATCTTGACAGGCAGTAATTGTCTAAAAGACAGCACTAGCCTTATCCGTCTTAGTCTGGCTACCAACTACGGTCTACCATTTTTTTCATACACTCCTTTTAAAAAGTTCATGCGTGAATGTGAGCATGAATTGCAGTACTTTATACTTTTCTTTTGTTTTATTTTTTTATTTTTTTATGTACAGTACTTTATACATTATGGAATTACTCAAGTTAACTGTCAATACAACATTTTTCTTTTCTTTTCTTTTTTTTTTTGAATTTCATATTTCATTATTTCTAGTTGTCTCAGTCTATCATCAATTTATCGAAAAGTATTCAAATTATTTATTCAAAAAGAATAATCATTGCTGTATAAAAACGTCTAAACAATAACAAAAAGGAAGTAGAAATCTACATATTTCCTTCATCTTATAAATCTTGCTAAAGTCATTCATACCGGTTTATTGTTCATTTAATTTAACTAATATCACTGTGTATCATTGATCATTATACAAATTAGTTACCCAATTAATAGTTTAAAGCTTTTACGTTTTAATATATTAGCAACCTCATGTTAAAATAAAACTTCCTACAACGAAAAATAAACTGTCAGCTCGTACATAGCATTTTGTTCTTTTAATTGCCCTATGAATACCAATTCAATGTAAATCATTAAAGATAATGATATATGGAATAATTTTTCATGAATTTTATGATTTTAGGGTGGCTGCTCATGCATTAGCTAAATGGTTTGAGAATCAAGGTTGGTTTGGTTCTTTTGGTCTAGATTATGACGTCCATGTGTGTTAATTATGTTGAAAGGGAGGCTGCCTATTTTATTTCCTTGTAATAATTTGTTAATTATTGAATAAAATTTCAGATCGTCAAAAAATGGATAGCTAAGGGGGTGGGGTGAGGTTGAATCAGAGAAAAATTAATGCAAGATGAGGACAGAGCAAATTAGGAACAGAATGAGTTTGAGATATTTTATCATCATCTATATGACTTCGACATTAATGAGATAAGTATGAGAGAAAAAAAATATGTGAGCTTATTAGAAAAGTGAGAAAACAAGTAAATGGAGATTATACAAAATAAATAAATTATAAATTTGACAAGTATAAGAAATATTACAAATAAATAAATATATATATATATATATATATATATATATATATGCACACACATACATTTAGGGTTGGACGAGACAAAATAAGACAAACACATTCCCCTTCCATCACATCTCTTGGAAAGAAAAGAAAATTTCAGGCAAAGTATGGCAGGACAAGTCAATCAAGTGTGAAATTTTTGCCATCTCTAGGAGTCTATTATCCACTTAAATATTTTTATTTTTACTTTTTTTAGGGAAATTTTTATTTTTACTTGATCTAACTAAATAAATTATTTATCATGGTAAGGTTTGGATTTTTTTTTTTTTTGAAAGCCAAATAAAGGGGGCTACACAATGGAACTGCAGGATTAATCAATCTAACACTTGACATCTTCTAACACATAATCAAGAATCAAACTATAGTTCTCAAGGAATTAAGTATATATAATCGTCAAACTAATTAATGTAATTCTATCTTTTTATTTTATTCATTTGAATGCGATTTTGTCAACCTTTCAAATTTCAGTAGTTCAAAAAATGTCTTCTAAATCAACAAAGAAAAATAATATATACAAGTATTCTCTCTATTTGAAACTTTTAATTCATTCACAGTTGATTTTATTATATATTCTATTATTTAAATGATTGTGATAACGAATAATTTATTTTTTAGTGAGCTTACTTTTTCTACTTCGTATAATTAATACTTCTAATATTTAATAGTATGAACTTATATTTCTTGAGAATAATTAAACCTAGAGCGTATATCAAAGAATTTTTCTTTTTTCTTTTTGAGAAGGGTATATCAAAGACTTTTTTTTTATTTTTTTTTTTATGGGAGGGTATATCAAAGACTTGGTCGCATGAGATTTTGTTAACTAAATTAGATCAAACTTTAAGCTATACCAAAACCCGAATTACAATATCCAAATAAATAAACAAAGGCAGAAATAACAACCTATTTGCCCAATCAACATTAATATAGTTTCATTAATTTTTAATAACAATCTCTTCATTTTAAGTGTTTCAACTTTTAATTTACATTTCTCAAAAAAAAAAAACTTTTAATTTATACATAGGGTTCTAATGTCCATTCATATAGGATTAACGATTAGCCATTTGATCATTTGTGGAGTCGAAATAGATTTTTCGTTTGAAATAGTATTAATTGTTTAAATAAGATTATTTTGTTAGTTTCATTATGCTTTACTGGCACATAGGGTATTTATTTATTGGGGGGCCCCTATACTTCAAACGAGAAAGTCAATTTTGTTTATCCAAAATATGATGTATATATAAATAAATATATTTTATATTTATATATGATAATTACAATTCCATAAGATCAAGTGTCTGACAATCCAAAGAAAATAAAAGTATTATGCACATATAATACACTAGTTAAACAATAATTCTATGTAAATTAATATCAAATAATAAAATAGAGGATAAAAATTAAATAATAAAATGAGAAATACTTTAAGTTACATAATTTATAAATATATGTGCGGGACTGCAATCTTAAGTTAGTTTTTATTTTGTCTAAGCTCACGTGAATATGTGGGTGAGGTCAATATGTTAATTGTCTTCCGAAATGGAAGTTTAACTGATGATATTTTATCCTCTAGATCGAGGGTTGTACATTTAGCTAGATCAGTCACTTATTTTTTTTTAACCAAAAAAAAATGAATATATGAATAAACATCTTTATTGATAAAACATTTAATTTACATTTCATTGAATATAAAAATGAAAAATACATGACCTTAATTACATTCTAAAATATGAAAATTACATGATAAAACTTAGTCTAAGAACTGTTAATCTAATATCAAAAGTTAAGTTACAAAGTGGGAGTATTAGGAACCCACCCTACCTAATGTAATTGGTCTTCTAGAATATTTTAGGTTTGGTGTGTTTTTGGGGGGCTTTGGAGAGTTGAGAATTGAGTGATAGAGATTCCATCGTGCAATGAATAAAAGGATTACCAACTACCTTATGACCTTTATCGAAAACTTTCTCTACATTCCCTAGAATTGTGTGTTTTAAACTGTAAATGCCTTTTATTTATAAATGGACGAAGGCACGGGTTGATGAATTTGAGTGAAAATTAGACACCTAAATGCTTGAATCTTCTAAAAATCATACCAAAAGGAGATAAATATGAGTTGAAAATAGGGGGGAATTCAGAAAATGATTGGAGAATTTGAGGTTAAAAAATGGCTTGCCAATTACTATAATAAATAATTAATCAATTTTCTACAGTTTCATTTAATACACTCGGATACATTACGCATCTTTTGTTTGATAAATGTCCCGATAATGTCATCTAAAAGCAACATTGCACATAATGCATCATTGTATTTATACAGATAATCGTGCTCATATGACATATCATTCATGCTTATAAATATTGGGTATTCATACCATGCGTTATTGTGCAACATTATTCCATACTTGTGAATGTGAGATCACCATATGTCTATGCTCTAGCTCTGAAGGTTTCACTTCTGAAAATTTTTGGAAAACCCCTATACCCTGAAAGTGATTGACCAACCCTCCTCCTATGTGTTCATACTTCATAAGTCATAACCCTGGAAAGAGAGCCGTGCGTGCACCTTCAGTTAAATCTGAATGGTTAATTAACTAGGGCAAATAATTGATTCTTGCATCACAATTATAGGACATGGGTAGTTCTTTACCTTCCGCCACTGTCGTGCATTATGAATTTATTATAAAAAGAGTGTTGTTCAAATCACCCATGATGAAGTTTTTCATGAGCAAACCAAACATATTATTGGTCAATTGATACTTGTTTTGCACCATCTATTTCAAGACGTGCTACAACTTTGTCACGTCTCCGCTCAGGATCAACTTTGCTGATGTCTTTATGAAACCTTATTCACCATGCCACTTATATGATCTTGTCTCCAAACTCAAGTTAACAACTTGTTAAAACTTAGAGAAATGATATATATATTTATAACATTTTCACAACAAATTTTAAGTGATATAGGTTGTTATTGGTTGTTACTGATGAGCAAAAAAATAATTTAAGTTGTGAATTCGAATTAAAACTAATAACAACTTACCACCTATAAGTTGTTTTGAAAGTATTGTTAAAATATTGTAGACATAATATTTCTCTAAAACTTATTTGAAGTTTGAGGGGGATTGTCATAGTTATATACTTATATTAGCCAAATCCATCTACTGGCACAGCTGCACACGCTCGTTATATTGCACATTGTTGTTGTTTTTTATGAAACATTGTTGTTGTTGTTGTTGTTTTTTTTTTTTTTTTTTAATTAATATTAGGGTTAGCAATATATATATATATATATCTATGAGTTCAAGTTACACTTGCTGTAATTCTAAGTAATGTTACACTACTCAATATTTTTTTAATTTGATGCAAATTTTGATAAATTTACCGTTAGATTACATTATCTTCATATATTCTCCATACTTGCAAAATTTCAAGATGATCAACAAAGATTAATAGCTATGTCATCAATAAATTTTTTAAATTCAAGTTTTTGTAGTTTAAAATAATGCATAAAAGATGAGTTTATAGATCAAATGGTAAATAACATCCAATTAACATGAAAATTGACATGATTGTTAAGAACATATAGAACATGTAATTTAACGGTGAGATTTTCAAAATATGAATTTTATAACAAGTTATTATGTGGTGTAACATTACTTAGAGTTACACTAGGTGTAACTCTAAGCAATGTTACACCACTCAGTATTTTTTAATTAGATGCAAATTTTGACAAATCCACTATTTGATTATATTATTTTCATATATTTTCTATGCTTGTAAAATTTCAAGGTAAAAAAAAAAATTAATAGCCGTGTCATCAATCAATTTTTTAAATTCAAGTTTGTGTAGTTTAAAATAATGCATAAAAAATAAGTTTATGGATCAAATGATAACATCCAATTGTCATGAAAATTAGTATGAATGTTAAAAACATATAGAATATGTAATTCAACAGTGAGATTTTCAAAATATGAATTTTATAACAAATTATTGGGTGATATAACATTACTTAGAGTTACACCTGGTATAACTTTAAGTAATGTTACACCTTCCAATTTTTTTAATTAAATGTGAATTTTGATAAATTTATAACTGGATTACATTATCTTCGTATATTCTCTATGTTCACAAAATTTAAAGATGATCAAAGATCAATAATCATGTCATTAATTAATTGTTTAAATTCAAGTTTTTGTAATTTAAAATAATGCATAAAAGATGACTTTATGAATCGAATAGTAAATTACATCCGATTGGCATAAAAATTGGCATGTATATTAAGAACATATTGAATGCGTAATTTAATGGTTAGATTTTCAAAATATGAATTCAATAACAAGTTATTGGGTGGTGTAACATTACTTAGAGTTATACTAGGTGTAACTTAAACTCAACCCATATATATATATATATATACATACATACATACATACATATATGCCTCTCTGTATAGTTTTGATAATTAATATACACAAATATAGATTTTATTATTCTCATCATCTAGAAGAATATTGTTTAATCAAGAGTCTAGGCACACAACATTTTCCATACGTTCTAGTATAGTAGTATCATATGACTAACTATAGTTGATGCATAATTAAGTATTGAATTTAAATGAAAGTGATGTTTTTTCAACTATGCAACAAAACATATGAATAGTTGTGAAAATAGTTGCTCATTAATATTACTAAAATAGAAAAGCATGCAAAATTATATAAATATAGTACACTTACGTAAAAGTGATGTTGTCCTTAATTAGTATTAAAAAAAAAATTTGCAAAAGCAACCACAACACAATAACATGATTATCTTTATTGAATTATTTATTTATGAATAAGTTATCTTGAATCTGTCTACATTTTTGTTTTACAACACTGAGTGTGTGTTTGGAATGCATCTTTTCCGTGCGTTCATGTGCTTGACTAAAAAATAGTGGGTCTCGTGCACTGTTTATGGGATCCGCAAATACTTTTTTCAGTAAAAAAAACCTTTAAAAATTGGTTTCACGGTACTATTCACACATTTAAAAATTATTTTGTTATAATGTTTTCAATTTTCAATTTTCAGTTTTCAACAATAAGCAGTATTCAAACAGATCCGAACATGGTTTGCTACGTTTGGATGTCCTTTTGCTTTTGCGGCAAATATTCTTCAATTTTAGTCTAAAAAAGACAATATTCATACAAAATGTGTTAGTATTTGAAATGAATTAATTTAATGATTTAAATTAAATATTACAAATTAAAAATGTATATAATACTATATCATTTAAAATTTTAAATAACACAATAATCATAAAAAGTCAAATTTAAAAAATAAGATCTTCACCACAAATTTCTTCATAATTTTTTTTTTTTTAAAATCTTATACTCTCTAGTCCCTAAGCTACCTTAAAGGCTAAGATTTGAATAGACAAGCAAGATTCCGTAATTCTGACGGAAAATTGCTCCAACTTTTACCAATGTGACATATACTTGTTAGTTTGTGACTCTTCGATTGCCAATATTTTTGTCCACATTGTAATTTAAAGGACCACCATGAGTGTTTCAATTGGTTGACTAGAGCTTGCTTAACTAGGTGCTTTAATGCTTTTGTCCCTTTTTAGTTGAGTATTTGATGACATCAAATTTTTAGTTGCTGTTTTTGAACGGAGGAACTCGTCTTATGGTTGAGAAATTATTGTATACTTTAGAAGTATCATAAATATGTATTTCATTTTCTCACATAAATAATGGGTCTCACTAATTAAATTCATAATATGACCCATTATTCATGTGAAAGAGAGAACTACGTATTTATGATACTTCAAAAGTACCTAATAATTTTCCCTTATGATCATGGATAACAATCAATAGAAGATTTTTATAACAAAAGTTTAAAAATTTTAATTTTAATTTAAAACTATTAATAGATATCAATAAGATTCATAGTATATTGCAACACCTAGAGGATCATGTTAAGTGAACAAATTAAAATACACTAAGTTTCTAAATCAGAAATTGTGATGAAGGGTTAAGGGCTTACAATTTTTGACATGCATGGAGAATTAATAAATTCTTAACAAAATAGCATACTTTGCAAACAAAAAAGGAAGAAAAAGAAAATCGCATTACTCTAGTGGATAGACTTAATAAAAAAAAATTGGCCACTTTATAAAGTAAATATTTCAATAAAGCTAGGATCACAATAAAATTTTAAGCAAAAATGCAAATTACATCTGTTAACTTTGTCCAAAAATTATTTTAGTCTTTTAAATTTGAAGTCGGTTATTTTAGTCCAATAATTTTATACCAAAATCATTTTAGTAATTTAAGTTTGAAAATTGTCATTTTAGTCTTATAATGTTAAACACAAATCATTCCTATCCTTTAAGTTGGTTGTTTTGAGTGATTTTGGGCAAAGTTATTAGACTAAGTGAGTCTTTAAAGAACTAAAATAATTTTTGGGTCAAGTTACCGGACTAAAATGATCAAATTCGAACTTAATAAACCAAAATCATTTTTGGGCAAAGTTAGTGGGTATAAATTATATTTTTACCAAAATTTTACAACTCCCTTCAATTTTCCTACCACTTCACATTTAGACCCACCATAATTTGGAATTAATTATTTTTTTTTTAAGTGATCCATGTGTGAGGCGGTAAGCAAATTAAGGAATATAATAAATATTGTTATAGATTTTTATTGGAGAAGTACTATGTATATTAAAAATATTTTCACAAGAATCACAACAAATCTTACGGTATAAAATATTATTAATTATTACTGATAAGTAAAAAAATAATATAAGTCATGTAATTAAATTACAACCTGTATCAATTGTACTCAGGTTTTGTGGAAAGTCAAATGAATATGCTAAGTGCTGACTTGTTTTTTTATATTATGAAACTGTCAGCATTTCACTCGGCCAAAAAAAAATCTGTCTGCATTTCCGCCTTGTTTCACGTTTGCAACACGTTCTTAGTGCATAAGCAAGCTCTTAGTTTTCTTCTATCGAAGAAAAAAGGCTCTTACTTTTCTATACAAAGAAATGTCTCGGTAAAAGTAAATACAATATGCATTTTGGCCTTCCAATAGTAAATTTATAAAAAAAAATTATAAATAAATAAATAAATAAATAAAAAGGAGGCGGTTCAATCAAATCAGTAAATGCTAATGGGAACATCCAATCATCCATGATATTCCCTTCCTTTTTTCAATAAATCTTAAACTCGCATGCCTCAACCAAATTACATGCAGCAATTAGTTGCGCAGAACGAGTTATAAGGCAAGAAACACACACACCTGATGTGGGACAACGCCCAATGATTTTTTCAATAAACCTTATTCCCTTCTTTTTATCCCTTCGGAAAAATAGATAAATATTGTAAAATTACACATTTAATAAATTATTCAATACCTTTATGACTAATTTAAAATTAATTGTTTGATAGCTTTATAACTAATAAAAAAAAAAAAAAAAAAATCAAAGATGTATGGACTAAAAACCAAGCAACCCAATTTGGGCTGGGTTTCTATCTGGAACAATTAATTTTATTAGAGGTGAATCTTTGAATTTATAGTTAAGAAATAGAAAAATGCTCAAGTAAAGAGAAGAAACTTTAGGGCTAAGACTGTTGACAAAAAAATTATTTTCATTTATTAGCTTTTTTTCATTCCAAAGAAAGTCACTATAATGGTCTGAATACAAGATGAAATTCTCCTTAGGGTTTACAATGATCTCTCTCTGCTCTCCATCTCCCACCAATCCCACAACATGAGGGATATTTTCCTATTTATAGTTCTAATACTTCCACCTTAGCCGTCCATCTGTAGGGTGGACGATCCTTTAGGCAAGATACGTATCACATCATTCTCCTTTCCTCCTTTTAAGGCTAAGCTAAGTAGATAACAGGTTATTGGGACACTATTCAGAGGGATATTTAGCCATTAATGCGGCATGCTTGATTGGTACAATACATTTAATGTGGATGGGACATTGGCTTCGTTAGGAAGCTTCTTCCAAATCTTGTTCGAACTAATTATTGTTCCTTTCACCAGTTATCATCCTAGGCACAGCCTGACAATCCCCAGTCCTCTTTGTGTTATCCCGAGCTTTTTCCTTCCTTAGCTTAATCTCCAAATTTATACTCTCCTTGAATTACTTGTGCCCAAACATTCTCTAGAAATGCTCATATGGGCCCCTTTTGGCTCCAATCTAGGCCTAGTCTTCTTTAGCTCATCCTCGACCACACAAAAGAATTTTAAAATAAATTTTTATTAAATTTTAAATTATAAATAATTTCTTATTAAAATACGAGGATAGCCGTTACATGTAATCCATGGTTGAAAGTGTATTTTTCTATTTTTTTTCTCAAA
The DNA here is from genome assembly GCF_001633185.2 of Quercus lobata. NCBI lineage: Eukaryota > Viridiplantae > Streptophyta > Magnoliopsida > Fagales > Fagaceae > Quercus > Quercus lobata. Next base: position 31,213,748 of record NC_044913.1, read on the forward strand.
AAGAATTAAGACAATAATTATGAATAAAGGGAATATATCATTTCTTCTTTTTTTTTTTTTTTTTTATAGATGCTATAGAAATTTTAACTTATGGTATCAGTTTCATGATGATTGTTCTTATTATCATGACAATACACCAATTAGTTTTTGGTGTAAGCTAGTTTTAAACTCCAGGTCAAGAAATTTTACCAATTGAACTATCTAAAACTCACCATCTATTTTTAAACATTCATCTTTTCATATTTCTATATTTTTAAGGGGCCTTTTTGTATATTTGAGTCATGAGTATAAAGCTCTAGACATTTCAAAAATTTTGAGTATGTTTCTCCTTTTTATTTGTAGATGAAATAAAAGTCTCTTTGCAATGATAAATATTTAGGTATCATAAGTTTTATTATAATTTAGTAAAAAATTTATGCGTGCACATAGACTTTTCTTTTTATTTTGTTTTTCATGGACTTTTCAAATCATGATAATTACACTCATCTATCCCTACAAATTGGATATGTAAATTATAAGTCAAGAGTTTTGTAGTTTAGTGATTCAATTTTCCCCTCTATTATTAAAACTAGGGCAAAAATTGTAAATTACACCCCTAAAATTTGGAGGTGTTTAGATTTTACACCTTGAAATTTTAGAATTTAGAATTTACCCCTTGAATTTTATACCCTAATTTTTCAAAATTTGGATTTTGACCCTTGAAGTTTGGGGGTGTGGAGATTTTACACCTTCAAATTCTATAACTTTAGGGTGTAAAATCAAAACACCTCCAAACTTTAGGGAGTAAAATCTAAACACACCTAAAATTTAGGGGGTAAAATCTAAATTCTAAAATGTTAGGGTGTAAAATCCAAATACTTCCAAATTTCAGGGGTTAAAATCTAAATTTTGAAACTTTAAAATGTAAAATCCAAACACCCCAAACTTTAGAGGTGTAATTTGCAATTTTCCCTTATATCTATTAAGAGTACATAACCAACTGTGAGTACTACATGTTATTCACTATTTGATTAGTAAAATTATGGTTTTTTTATATAAATTTAAAATTCAAAAATAACTTGAGACTGAAGAGGTAATGAATTTCTTATCAATAATTTACATATTTAAACTCCTTTTGATGACATGTAATGTATAGAAAGCCTAAATCAAAGTTGTAATAACATAAATTTGTGTTATGTCATTAAGAAGAGTTTAATGAGATAAATGCATTTCTTTAACACTTAATGAGATAAATGCTTTTTTTTTTTTTTTTTTTGTTATAGAGACGTGATATATATAAAGCAGGAATCCATATTGTAGTAGCCTAAATTTATATTATGTCATTAAGTAGAGTATAATGAGGTAAATACATTTATTTGCAAAAACCTCAAATGGTAATAGCTTTAGTTTGCATTTATGTAGTTCATTGCATATGCCAATATGGTAAATGCATATACTAATTGTCTATAGATTCTTATAAAAAAATTATCTTTAAGTATGCACTAATTCTACTTGAAAAAAAGTATGCACAAATCATTTATTTAAACAAAATTTATATAATTATTTATATAAATTTTATATAAGAAACTACTTTTATTAGTTGGTTATTATACAAATAATAATTAATAAATAATGATAAATATATAAATCTAAGGAATTTATAGAGTTCTCTCTCTCACTATATATATATAGACACACATGATCAAGTGCTGTAATTTTTTGATAATATTACATCACACAATAACTTTTTGATAATATTATATCACCCAATAACTTCTCATTGTCTTTAGACGCATATGTCAAATTTTGTATTAATTAAATGTTATATTCTATTTGAAATTAGTAAACTTAATTTTTTTTTGGTAAAAAAAAAAAACTTGAAAATAAAGATTCAATGTAATCTCTTATCAATAATTTACTGTGGGGCTTGAAATTTGGAATCCCGGCCCACTTCACGTGAAGGGCCCAAAGCCCAGGCCGAGGAGCCCTATTGTCAAGGACACACAATAAAAACTCCTTGAAGGCCCAAGGATGTGGCCGAGGACGACTTTCCGCCCGACATCTCATAAAAACGCCCGAAGAAAAGGACAGATTCAGTACAGGAGCAGCACAAGGGAGAAGGCTGCCAGCACCTTAATGTGGAGCCCATCGCCTGACAAACCCATACTCATACCATGCTATACAACTCTTCCCAACCACTCTGACGTGAGGGTTGATAAGACGAGTAACCATCCCAAATAAGGAGAAACTGACACGTAGATGAAGAAAGGGAAGTGAATACTAGTATAAAAGGGAAAAGAGAGCTAGAAAGAAAGTGGGGACGAAAAAAAGAGGAAGGCGGGGAAGAAAGTAATGATCCTCAGATTAAGTCCGAGGAGCCCAACCTCTTAAACCACACCAAGGTAAGGCTCAGCTATGAAGTCCAAGCATTCCTTTGTAGGATTTCTCACTAAACCAGGACCAAAACCCTGTCCAGTGCCCAAGGGCATGCCTTTCCAAACCCACTCTCTATAAATCATATTATTTGGGCCCTTTACACACGAGCCCAAGGTCGGTCCCGGGCCGTTAAAAATCGTGTCCTTACATTTACATATATTTTACTCCAAAAAAAAAAAAAATTACATATTTTAACTCTTTTGATGACATGTATATGGAGCAAGCATCAAAATTATAATAGCCTAAATTTGTGAAATGTCATTAAGAAAAGTTTAATGAGTTAAATGCGTTTGTATTCACGTACTATATTCGGTGCACAAATTATTTATATAGAACACATTTTCACAATTTATATATATATATATATATATATATATAGAGAGAGAGAGAGAGAGAGAGAGGAGAGAGAGAGAGAGAGAGAGAGAGAGAGACACACACACACACACACACACACACACACACACACACACAGAGGAGAGGAAGAGGGAAAGGAGTTCTGACACAAAAACACATCACAAACTCCACTCAAAAGTCATAGTTTCTAAAATTTATATTAGAAACCGTTGATTGGGATTTAGAAATATGGTATTCTTGCTTAAGCTGGGTTACTTTGAAAAATAATGTTGTTCCTAAGAACAATAATTGATAAATAAATAATATTCAAATTAGCATTTAAATAATAACATATTACATAAATTATAATTTATCATAAAATTAGAGAATAGTGAAAAGATATTACCTCAATAATGCTTTAAAGTAGTCTCATAACATGAGAAAAATTTACTAGCAATTCAAAAGTTTTTAGATGGTGGAGTTGAGATGTGGATTATGTCACTATCTTGAGATGATACACGCCATCTACATGATTTCTAGTGTAGTAGACTAAAATATTGTGTGTTCTGCCCTTGGGATACAACAACACATCCACCTTGGTGATTATCCTTATTAGCCTACACAACTTGTAGTATCAAGAACTCTCTCAATAGTACTTTCTTTTACCCAAAGATGTAGTGGGTGTGTTTGGATTGAACTTATATTTGCTAAAACTGAAAATTGAAAACTGAAAACACTGTAGCAAAATAATTTTTAAATGTGTGAGTAGTGTCGTGGGACCCGTAAACAGTGCATGAACAGTATCGGAATAGTGCGTGAACAGTGACATTTGTCTCATGAATAGTAAATTTTGTCTCCCCCTTAAACGCTTAAAAGCAAAAAAAAAAAAAGAAAAAAAAAAAGAAGAAGAGGAAAACGCGATGCAGGATTCAGCGGAAATGCTGAATCGAAACCCACACAGTATATAAAAAATATAGTGATACGTTTTAAAAGCTAAAAGTTGATTGTGAAAATGTAAACTATGTAAAAAGCTTAGAGATAAAAAAATATGTATATAATCTCATTGCTTACACCAATTATATAAAAGGTTCATGAACACCCTTTTCATTTGATGACTGATATCAAAATAAATTTTAGAATTTTTTTTTTTTTTAGAGAGTATCAACTTATGATGTCCGCTTATCATCAAATCAAGGTCCCAATTAATTTTTGGTATAGGCAAGGATTGAACCTCAGATCTCTTATACAACCATCAGAGAGACTGCCAATTGAGTTAACTGAAACCCACAAGAACTTAATTACTTGAGTTGGAAAAAGATAGGCTCTATGTATTAAAAACGTTTGACCATTGGGCAGAAATGTATGGCCATAAAGTTATAAACCGTTTGAGCAATTTATGCTCATTGAATTGAGCAGTAATGGGGACCCAAAAGAGAAAGTATGTCAAAATACCATTTTTTACGTTAATACGAAATTAACAGGTATAAATATTAAATGACTATTTAATCAGAATTGAAATACATTTTATAAAATATTCCAACACATAATCAAGCAAAAAGAGAAATATATTTAAGAAAACATGCGATCAAGAATATAAAAAAAAAAAAAAATTACTTTGTACATAACATGGTGGAAATAATTAAATATTTTTCAATTTACATGTTCATTCTTTAGAATGGCATATAATATAATTTGAAGTAGTTTCTTAAATATTATAACATGTAATCTATATATAAAACTTCATGGAGAAAATTCAATTAGATCATAAATTAGATTTCAATTGTGAGCTAATTTTGTGCCATGTGTTTACTAAATTTTTTTAATCTTTGTGCCAAGTGAGTTAATGAGTGCAAAATACTAAGAATCCAATATTAATAAAATATAAAATAAAAAAAATTAATCATTTATCTACTCAAATAAAATTATTACACTTTATATCTTATTAAAAAAATTAGAATAAAAATGATCACAAATAGTATTAAACTTAGGCAGAAATTTTAAAATGAATCTAATTATGTTTATGTTTTTGTAATAATTCAATCAATTATGTATATATTTATGATTAAAAAATGTGTTTATTTTTAAATGCATCCATGTGTATGAACATGCTAGTGAGTATTATACATAAGTCATAAAATAATTTTTTACTAAATTTTTTAAAAATGAGCTTATAATGTACACATGAATTGTACAGGACATAGACTTGTGTTTACAAATATTAGCAATGGACCTACGCGATGCGTGAATAATGTTGTAAGCTTTTGTGTGAGAATATTATATGGAATATTCAAAATATTTTAAAGTAATAACATAAAGTAATGTTGCCATAATATGAAGAGATATTGTTTAATTAATGATGTAATACAAAACTAAGGGAATGAAGAATTTAGACTATAGAGTAAATGTCATATAAAATAGAAATTAGTTATTATGTACATAGAGTAAACTTCTTTTGTGGATTTCGTGTAAGAATCTATCACATAAATAATTTTTAGCTCAGGATTTATTGCGTTCGGGTCACCATCAAACAAGTGTGAGTAAGAAGTACCAAATGTTGTTTCTCAACATCTTGTCAAACAAAGGAGTTTTATACCTTAAGTAAGGCTAACTTAATTTCCTTGCTCGGTATCTTAAAAAATCAATACAGTATGATTTAATGGCTGTAGTTTTAAGATATGATAATCGTGGGAGTCAGGTTGTTTCAATCATCTCTAGTATGTCGGGCCCATTATAAACCAATTTTATGGCAATGATTAATGACATATTTGATATGAAAAAACAAACATCAGCTTCAAGCTTAATTAGTAGGTACAAGCATGTTTCTGACATGCAATTTATGATCAGATTTTATGTAAACCAATGATAAGATACAAAGCATAAAGTATTTGATTTTCCAGCCAAACTAAGGTGTTAACGATGGCTCTTAGGTGAGAATCTGAGGACATTTTTCTTAAAGAGCATTAAGGTATAAAGTTTGCCAACCATGCCACACACAATGATCATTCAAATTAGCTGTTTGTTATTTGTGAAGGCCTTTCCATTCTTGTTCTTTTACCTTTGTCGGTTCTCTCTCTCTCTCTCTTCCATGGCTACACGCGTGCACATGGAGGCACGTGCATAAAGATTTTTTTTTTTTTTAAAAGAACATGGTGATATATTTTTTTGGGTACAAAGTAAAAACATGGTGAAATTTGTCAAGGGTTTAAGTCCTAATTAGGCCGCCAATGGTTAGGTTTTCCCTTTTCTAGTACAAACATGGTGAGGAATTTGATGGGATTTTAATTAGGTCACCAATGGTGAAAGATTGTCAATTTTTTGTCACAAAAATGGTTAGAACATTTAGGGACCAGCATTGGCCTCTATTCCTAATTTGGTCATCCGCAAGGACCTACATTAATTCAATTTTATCACTTTTACCAACTGCTAACTGCTAACTGCTAGCAGAATTTCAAGATCCCGAGCAAGAATTTTCTTTTCAATTAAGTTTTCTTTTCTCCCTTTGCTCTTATATAGACATGAAAATTAGACAAAGAGTAGCATTATTCGCATTCAGTAATCAACAACAATTTTCATTTCTTGTACCCTTTCATTGTTTCTGCGGATTAGTATTGCAAAAATTCAAGGTTAGTTGGAGTGGTTGGGCCGGGAGTAAACTTTTTAAACTTTAATTGACGTTACTCCTTATCCCACTAAATAATCATAGCCTCTTAGGCATATTGGTCGCATACTTGTTTAATCAACGAAATTTGACTCTTGAGCTGCGCTTTACTACAAGTCCTATCATATGTGTGGAAAGGATAATTTACAAGAAAAGAATGCCAAAGCTGACGTGCACTTCAACACAAAAACAAAGTTTAGTTCTAATTATATACATCACATTGAAAAGAGATGGCAGGCGCAGCTAAAGTATAATGAGCTAAAAGAAATGTTTAGCTGGAAATGTCCTTGAACAGATAATGACCTATTCCAGTTAGCAAAAGATACTGTTGAGACTGATTTAATCCATTACTTAATCAAGACTTTTTTTTCTTTTTTCTTTTTTTGAGCTAGAGAATGGCACCGTCAACTAGAATTGAACTTGTTCGTTTGTGTTTACATTTTATTTTTTTATTTCATCGCTTTTATTTTTATTTTTTTAGAAAGAATTTTTCATTGCTTTTATAGTTCATATAATTGAAAACATTTTTTAATCATTTTTCTCTCTTTATATCTCTCTCTTATATCATCACACGAGATGGTGGATTATAAGATGGTCTCATGAGATTTATTTTTCACAATATATACGTGAATTACACACACATAGATTCCACATATTGTGAGAGGATAATCTTATAAGATTATCTCATAAGATTCTATCAAGTAAAAGATTTAGCATGGAATCACATCACAATGGCACCGACAAACTTTGCGTAAAGTTCTATCAGATTTGCACTTCCGGAAAAAAGCATGAGGACGACAATCCCACGATGGTGTTACTTTGCTATCATACGTTATTGACATATAAATTTCATTCCTTACAAATTTTAATTATTTAGATAAGACAATAACTGGACTAATTTTTTTTTTTTAATTACTGATAAGTGGATTATCAACTAACAATGTTCAATTGTAATTTATATGTAAAAATATACTAAATTGTAATTTACACCATGATAGTTTTAATTTAGCTTTTTTAAAGATTTAAAATTTCAATCCATACCCTTAATATTATGTAACATTTGGAACCCCAAAAAAAAAAAATCATTCCCCCATATTTGCTAATGAAATGGTGTTAAGTGTCATCCCATCTCAAATGATATAGTTTTATTGCATTGAAACTTTTTTATTTGTCAATAGTCTTATAACTCAATTGACAACTCCTAATGTTTTTAATGAAAATGTCTAAATTCAATCACTTATTTTTCATTGGTGTAACTTGTAACTATTGAATGATAAAAATGAAATTACGGGCGTTTTGTCCACTCAAAAAAAGAAAATAGAACTATTTTTTTTAATAAAAATTTTCTGTATCTTTTAGGGCTCGTTTGGTCATAGAGTTTAAAAATTGTTGTTTAAAAATATGTGAAAATTGTGTTTTAAAAAGTGTTGTTAAAAAACGTGTTTTATTATTTATAAAACAAAAAAAATGTGTTTGGTATCATAGTTTAAATAACATGTTTCACTGTTCGAAAAATATAAATATGTGTTTGGTATGTGTGTGTGTGTTTTTTTTTTTTTTTTTTTGAAAAACTGGTATGTGTGTGTTTAATTTAAAAAAAGGCTGACATCTATCCTATACAAAATAAATTTTTTTATTTGATGAGGGCAGATGGTCTGATGAGAGGAAGAGAACTGACACGGATATGTTACATCAAGTGGTCCCCACGGTGTTTGAAGGTATTTACGATTCTGCCACTTCCTATAAAAAAATGTTGTTTGTTGTTTAAAAAGAGGCCACGGGTGATTTCAAAAAACATCATTTAAAAACTATATTTTCAACAACAATTTTCAAGCAACTCTGAACACAGATATATTGCCAAACGCATGTTTTTATTTTTGAACACTAGTGTTCAATGTTTAAACACTGAACACTGTGTTTTGAAAATACAAACCAAACGGCCTCTTAGTGATATATATTTTTTCTCTTCGCACTTTTGTTTTCTCATTTTCTCTCATTGGGCTCTTCAAATTGGAGAGCCTAGAGCCACATACGTGGTACATTTGAGCTCCAGGATGAAGCTGTGGTGGGTGTCAGGGTTTGGTGGTGGCGAAGCTCCAAGATAGAGGTTGGATTTAAGAGTTGGTCGAGGCAAGAAACTATAGCCTTGAAAAGCTAGATATCTTAATGGGATTTAAAACATTGGTTGTTGTCATCCTATGTGGCTTTGTCAACATCGTTTAGGTCTAGATATCTTAATGGGATTTAAAACATTGGTTGTTGTCATCCTATGTGGCTTTGTCTACATCGTTTAGGTCATTCAAACCATCACAGACAACAAGGAAAGAGGGATCATCGAACACCCTTGTCAATTTCTTTTTCTCCTTTGATCAGTGGGCTTTGTTTGCTAGTTAATTGGGTATGCTCAGTTCAATTGGGTGAGAATGAGGAGGCTTGGAGATTATATAAGCAAGCTGTTAAGGGTCATTTTGGAAACAAGTCTTTGAAAACCAAGCCCAAAACCAAGGTATTTGGGCCAATTTCATTACCACATGTACCTAGGGCTCACTTTTAGGGCCTAATCCTTGACTAAGTGATGTCTGTTAGCAAAGACCACAGGCCCAAAATTCACACATCACTCTAAAGCTCCAAAGGTCTGCAAGCTGCAACAGCAGCTTTGACTTCATTCAGAAAAGAAATGATAAGTCCATTATTCCTTCACAAAAGCAGAGCCTAGCCCACGAAGGCCCACTAGAAGAGAAAGGGCAGAGAGCCCAAGATTTCCTTTGTCTAACGCAAGGCCCATGAAGCCATTGGTAAGGCTATCCGAATTATATTACCGTTGCTCTACTATTCTCTTTCTTCTCCTTCTAGCTTTCCTGCATAGAGTCTCTCTCCCAAAAAAAAAAAAAAAAGCTTTCCTGCATAGAGTAAATCAAAAGGAATAGCAGACTTTAATTCCCAGCTATAAGCAGAAGGATCTCACATTCTCCATGAAATCTAATATCCATTTCTAATAGCATGCATCAGTCCCTTTCAACAAAAACTAGTAAAAGCAATCTGGATTTTTGGCGGCATGCATTTGTCTTTCTCAATGCTGATCTTCGTTCCACTTCCACACAATCCAAATCTCTAACAACACAGAGAAGAATAATTCCTTCTTCATGAAATCTCATAAGTCCAACTCAGGCAGCAGAACCCATGATCCAATCCATGGGTTTACAACACGAATATAGTGAAAGGGAGGGGGATGCGGTACAATAGGATGGGTTACCTTACAGCTATTAGCTATAGAGGGCATGTGTTTCTCACCCATTGGCACATTGTGAGCTTGGAATAGGTGTAGGTGGGTTGAGGTATACCGTGCTGGGGTGTGTGGTTGTTGACTTGTTGTCAATGCCTGAAGCACCAAGATCCTGGTCAAGCAATGTAGTCAAAGCTTCAGATTCCCAGAACTTGGTTGAAGCTCCGAATCTCTAAAACAGACGCAAGTAGCTGATGGTTGAAAAACCACTTTAGCCAGCCATTCTCAGAAAACTTATTTGGTATATGGAAATTAATTAGGAAATACAAGAGGTGGAAAAGGAGGTTCAACACTCCTATGTCCCACGAGTAATCTGGGTTACTTAAAGAAGTGCTTCATAAGCTTACTGTGTCTAGAAGACAACTCATTGGTCCAACTATTCACTCTTTCCCACTATAAAGGATGGGGTGAGGTTGAAGGAAATCAAAATAACCAGGGAGAGAAAACACACATCATCAAAATAATTATAATCAATTAGAAAATCAGAGAAAGGTAATCATAGATACAAAACATCAGTAAATAAGAAGAGAATCATTCTCTAAAAGCAACTTCACTATTAGAAAACAACCAAGACACGGTTGTACTCACCCTCTATCATCACCCTCATCTCTCTCTCTCTAAACTCAAATCATCATTCACATCAGTGGAAGCATGAGCAAACATGAACCAGTAATAGAAAAGGAGCTCCATTTGCTGCTAGAAGTCACCTTTGTTTCCCTTGCAACACATTTTTTAGAAAGTAGAAGCATCACTAGGTGAGCAAGTTCCAACTCTAGTTACATATTTATGACAGCAGGAGGGGTTGTATCATGGATTAGTTTCAAACATTGAAAGCTCGAAAATGTGTTAAAACATAAGAGCTGTTTAGACCCCCAAATTAAAAATTACAGCTCGATAGATTTTACTCTAATTTATACTAAGTGCGGAATAGAGTAAATGCGAGCGGATAAACAAATAAACTACTCTAAGCCATATTCAATATAACACAATAGTAATATGAAAGTTAAAAGAGTAGGGAAGAAGAATGCAAACACAAGATAACATGCCGATGTGTTATCGAAGAGAAAACCGAAGTACTCAGCGTAAAACCTCTCCGCCACCCTCTAAGCGGTAATCAATCCACTAGACAATTAGTTGGGATACATGAGTTAGCAAGAGACCCTCCAAGCTTAATCTACCCGATGTACCTAAGCCCTCCAAGCACCTACTCCAACAAGGCTTCTTGGAACCATATCCTGTCTAGCTCTTCTGATCCTACAATATGCCCGATTGCATCCTCCAAAGCTTGGCTTCTTCCAATGCTTTCCAGTAACAACAAAACTTCACTGAACACTCTGAAAGGGTGTGGTAAGTTTTTGGGCTATCAACCTCTCAATGGTATGGAAATGGAGAGGTAAGAGTTGAGGAAAATCCACAAGCAATCGTGTAGAGAATTGTGGGTATATCAATCTTTAACTCTTAAGGTTTGTGGCTAGGGTGTTCTCTCAGAAGCACTCCTCAACATCTGTGGATAATGTGGGTATATATAGTGTAGGTATAGAAAGTGTGTATCAAAAACGACAGTTTGGCAAAACAGAATATTTCGTGGGTGTCTCGTGGGAAGGCCTTACCCGCGAGATACTCGCAAAAACCAGCTGTCTCCATCCTGTTGTGACTCTTTGCATTCTAGTCATGTGTAGGGCATATGCATCACTTCGCAGGATGCTTACTAGCGAGTTACCCGCGAAAACACTTCAGTCTTTAATTTGCCTTGAGTCTTTATACACACTCTCTCTCTCACACACAACCCTTACAAATAAATCCCACATAAAATACAGGGTACAAAAGATTGAACATAATTACAATCAAATTTGGCACGGAATAAAAGCCAACAAAACACATAGTTGTAAATTACAATTTTACAGTCTCCCCCTTTAGCTATTCCGTGACAAAACCCTTAAAATAGACTCTAGACTCAAACGTGAGTTTGGGAACAGTTGCAAAACTCACTCACACCTAATCTAGAAGCTGTGAAGCACTTGCACGTATATAGCTGTAACCTGAAACACTCGCACACAAACAAAACTTTCATTAAGCTTATGACAAGTTGAATACATAGTATGTACATAGGCAAGTAAAGTGCGATCAAGTTTGTAAACACTATAAAACATGTAAGCATATCTTGATCAAACAAGGTCAGTTATTAAAAAATGACTACAATTAACATTTAGCAAGTAAATGCTCATTCGGACATGCAATGCAATAAAGACCAATCACAATGATCAATTGCATGTCCGACACACAACCAATGCAAAATACATGAAGTATATGAATCTAGGATACAAGATCCTATAAGGTTACAAGAGTGAGGTACTTAAGACATATTAGCAATATCTTAAAAGTACAAAAAATGCTACAAAGCAGTAAGAGAAACACAAGTACTGAATATAAAACTGAAATATAAAAACAAAGTACTTAAGCTTTAAAGAAAAGCAATAAAAACAACTATCCAAGAGTTATAAACACTAAAACAGTTTAAACCAAACATAAATAATACTAAACTGCCTAAATGAACCAATGTCTATAGTCTTAGCTATGCTCCCCCTCAACTGTGCAAGCTCCCCCTCAAAATTTTCTCCATTTTTTTGATCGGAATGGCCAAAGAGGCTAGAACTGGTCCGACTCTAAATCTGATCCCTGCGCTATGGACAAATCATCGATCTGTGAAGATAATGCAGTGATTTGACCTTGGATGTATGCAAACTGGTCTGCGATGTGTTGCACATGGGAGTCTAGCATAGTAAACATTTGCTCTACTCTGGCAATAAGATAATCAAGTCTGTCGGGTCCTCATGCTGGTGCTAAAGATGATGGCTAAGCTGAATTCTCTAGAGTAGTGGTGAATCTCTCAATCTCCTTCTCTGTATCTCCTCCCTCTTCCTTAACATGATCCCTCGATATTTGAGACACATCGGTTTTCGATCCTTTAATGTGAGTTGTGCCTTGAGTCACAATGTGTGCACCAATAGGATAGTCTCTTTGTTGTATTGTGAGACCGCTCGGAAGTTTAAGCCTTGTCTTTGCAATGAGACCCATGATGAGAGTAGGGAATGGCATGATTGTCCTTGAGTTCCTTTTAGTGATGCTCTTGGTCAGAAGGTGGAAGATGTGTCCACAAATATCAATCTCCTTGTGAGTAAAGAGATCATACAAGAAGATTGTCCTGGAAGCGGACAACGTCGTTAGGTTGGTGACCGGATACGGATTATGGATCATCACATAAGATAAAGTTCTCATCTCCGAACTGAATGGAATTGTGTTCATGGAGGACTTTTTAAGTGTACCACTAAGAATTGTCACCATCTCCTCAATGGATTCCAAGCGATTATCATATTGAACTGTGTTACCACCTCCTCAATGGATTCCAAGCGATTATCATATTGAACTGTGATTGGCTGTGAAGGAGGACGAACTTCCAAAAAATCTTGAATGCTTTCCCTTGTAATCACAAACTCTTTGTGTCTCACCCAGCAATTGATGTGGTCTCCATCTACACTAGCATTTGAGAAAAACTCTTTTATGATCTCCAAGTACACAACTCCACTTGGATTCAGTAGCTTTGTCCATGTCCTTTTCTTAAACACTTCAGGGATGCAAGTGTCCTCAAGGGAATCCAATTTCATGACCCTTTCCATGATAATCGTGGCTCTGTTGTAGTAGTCATTGTAAGCCAAATTTGCCTCAACAGACTTGAAGTTGTCAGAATCCATGCGAGCATGCTTGGAGGATTTCTTGGTTGCTGAATGTTTGGTTGGAGACATTTGCACATGTACACAGAGAACAGAAAAGGAAAACATGTGCAAAAACACAAAAATAAAGCACAAACATGATTAGTTTCATGCTAGTCCAAAACAAAAGTAAAAGTGCATAAAACATAGCACAAACATCTTAAACCAGAACAAGACACAGTTAAAACAACATGCTTAAAGTGCTAAAGCATGTAAACATGAGCAAACTGCAAGAAGAATAGCAACTGTGCATGTGTGTGCATGTGTTGTGCGTGTGTGTGCAGGAGGTGATGCATGGTGTGAGCCTAGTGTGTGCATGGCATGGCATGGTAAGGCACAAGTTGGGCAAAGTGTGTAAAACACACACCCATTGACCAAAACATGTCAAGTATGTTCAATCAAGGGTAAACCCAAACATTAGAACTCATTTGAGTCCAATTCAACACAACAATGTCACTTGAACATTTTGTCAAACACTTAGCATGCAACACTACACTACATGAATGGACAATGCATGAACACATAGAAAAATGCCTCAATACAAGTGTAAAATGCCATAAGGGGCCAAACACAGATACACACAGACCAAATGGGACTTAGCCCAATCAAAATTTTGAAATTTTTTTGCTTAAAATCATGAACCCAACCCCTTTTTCGAAAAGAATGTTTAAGGAAACATACCTTGAAGATGATTTTGCAGAAATTAAGCTTGAAAATGATGGGGTTTTGAGTGAAAGACAGTTTTGGGTTGAGAAGGGTTTGAGAGAGGCAAGGTGAGGGAAATAGAGAGTGTTTAAAAAATTGTCACATCAGCCTTATAAAACTGAAAACACGCGTTTTTCGCGGGTTAGGCAGTCACAAAATTAGTCGCGAAAAACACCACTGAAGCACAAAAGCTTTCGTGGGAAGGTTTTAGTCGCAATACAGTCACGATAGCCTCTGTATGAAACTTGTGTTTTTCTAGTTTTTGCTTAAAAATCATTTCGCGGGAAGTTGATGAGAATGCAAAATGTCATATTTTTCTCCCTTAATGTTTAGTCTTTTATATTTATTTGGTGCCTAAATGTACTCATTATTCTTATATTTTGATTTAGGATGCAAATGGAGGCATTAAGTGCAAAACGTAGCTAATTGGGCGATTCTGGACAGTTTTGACATCACTTTGTAATCTGGGCATAACTCTCTCATCTGAGCTCCGATTGAGATGATTCATGATGCTATGGAACACCAAGAAAAATCTCTACAACTTTTTTGTTTTGAGTTTTGAGAGATACGGGATGCATCATAGTCTAAATCGGGCTTGAAGTTGCTC